>NW_020620381.1:2145705-2265973 GCF_003573695.1 Papaver somniferum
CAAAACAGGAAGAGAGTAATTCCTAATTATTTTTGAAACAGTTCCAAGCATGGGGTGACCCATGCGCTGGTGCCAAACAGGTAAACTGGCTGAGAGAAAAGACTAAGGCATTTTGGATGGATGAAAGTCACCTACGCCATCGAAAATATACAACCCATTCTTATTCCTCCCCTTTAGCAGCACTTCCCCTGTGCATTTGTCCTTCACAAGAAAAAAGCTTGTGTGAAACTCAAAAATCACATTTTTGTCCTTACAGAACTTAGAAACAGATAGAAGATTTGTTTTAATCTTAGGCACATGATAAATATGATTTAATATAAAGCAACGTGAATTATGAGTGAATGTTGCGTTACCAATATGCGCAATCTCCAGACCATTACCATTACCTACACGAACTTGATTCGTGCCCTCATACTCATGCGGTATGCAGATGTTGTTCACATCAGGAGTTAGATGATGGGTCGCACCAGTATCAGTTACCCATTGTCCATTAGGTTGACCACCTGGTAAGGCAATATAAGCCTCAGGCGTCTTTGCATGTTGTTGAGCATCTCTGTCATAGCGAAACCAGCATCGATCTGCCGTATGGTTACGCTTTTTGCAAATCTGACAATAGACTGTACCATTACCAGAATTTCTTGGAGGCTGTTGAGGACGACGATTATTGTTTGGCGGATTTGGTCCTCTCGGTGTATTTTGGACTCCTCTTGGTGCAGGTCTGCTTGCATATGAAGAGAAAGAACTGACATAGTTTGCAACTGGCTCTTGCATCTGAGACAGCTGATGTTCTAACCTCATCTCAAAAGTCAGAAGATGAGTGATGAAGGTTGATATGTCCATTGTTTCAGCAGTACTTAAAGTAGTAACAATAGGATCATATGTATGATTTAATCCATTGCAAATGGATTGCTTTTTCTCATGTGCCGATACGGTGTATCCTGTGGCTGCAAGCTGATCAAACAAACGCTTAGCATCATTTAAATACACCTTCAGAGTCTTATTACCTTTGTGCAGATTATGGAGCTGTCTCTTTAAATTCATCTGGTGAGAAAATGTTTTTGGAGCAAACTCAGACTCCAAGGTGTCCCATATCTCTTGTGCAGTATCAAGTTCTGCAACTACACTGAGAACCTAAGGAGTCAAGGTAGAATTCAGCCAACCAACGATCAATGAATCTTGGTGCTCATATGCTGTGAACGCAGGATTAACATCCTCACTTTCTGGTAGATTTCTTGGTGGTTTTTCTTTTGATCCATCAATAAAACCTGTTAGGTCATAGCCTTTCAGTATAGGCTTGAACTGAGCCTTCCACAATACATGATTAGTACCAGTATGTTTCAAGGTAACAAGGTGATGGATTTAAACCTGGCGTAGATTAGTTGTAACCTCTGCCATTGTTTGGATTTGTGGTTGTATAGGTTTTTAGAATAGGCGTGGAAGCCGGTTTTGGATCTTGAGCCTGATACCAAGCTAGAAGATGATATTTGGGTGAAATACTTCCACACTTAATGTGCAGATTTTGGAGTTTTATTTATACTAGAAAGATACTGCAATGCAGTTACATTGTTTGTTACAGACTCTATCAAAACAAAGACTCTAACAAACTCAAGACTCTGATTTAACTCAGCGTAAACCTAGCCTTAGAATTTTTCCTTGTTACTCGGTATTCTGACTCTGTGATAGTGCTTATCTTGTTATTGTTAACAAGATGCAGCTGACGCAGTGTGCTGACTAACATATTTCATAACTACAGGAAGCTAATTTGTTGGTTTTTATATTGGTTGGCAGCCGAGTGGGTGGGAATCCAACCATGGACTAGTGTGCTGCATATAGTGCTGGGAATCCAACCATGGACTAGTGTGTTGCATGTAGTGCTTCCGTAGGAAATTCAAAGGAAATTGGTTTCATCAAGGTAAGGTAAGATAATCACAAACAATTTGATTTTGATTTTTTGTTGTTGTGAACTTGAATACATGATTAGTTGCATTTTAATATGCTTGTAATTGGACCGCTTGTATTTATATCTCGAAACTAATTTAATATTCACACTCTATAGAATAGATATCGAGAGAAATCATGATGTGGAGGTGTAATTGGAAGCAGCAGTGATGGTGGTGGTGGAGGAGAATCACCAGTTTTTTTACTTGATTTTCATTATGGTGGTGTGGGGTGGTGGGATAGTAACATGTGCAGTAGTGGGTGGTTAGAAGGAAAGACTAAAATAGTTATGAAATCAAATCTTTCTCCACGGATGTATGGGTCACCAAAATTCTGTAAAAAGACTGACAGGTTCATGCTCTACATTCTTATTGCTGGGAAGAAATCTCTGGCTGATGGTGGGATCTCGGCGGAGGTCAAGAATGAGAATGGATAAAACTTGGTGTGGTGTATTGATTGGCTCTGGGATGGGTGGTATGAAGGTTCGTTTCTTGCTTCTTTGAATTTAAATATGGGATTTTCAAATATAGTGACGCGAAAATGTATCGTCGATTGGATTTTCATGTCATTTGGGAAATGAGCTTCAGTCAAGGACACAAGTGAATCTGGTTAGTTCATAGGATGCTTCGTATTTTCTTTCTGTTGATTCCACGGTTTAGCATGCTCCTACAAGTCCAAAAGTAGTCTTTTCTACATGCATCTTTAAATGCACATGAGTATGACACGAGCATTTTCGACCTTTTTTAATTGCGGCAAAACAGGGGCTACTTTTTTTATATATTTATTTACTGTACAACCATTAGTTCACTGTTAAGTTAGTAACTTAGTAAGAGTTGTACTTAGGAGTAATAATAACTAAATTTTGACTCTGCACAATTAATAATTTGGTATTAGCATTTTCAATGGAATATATATGTGTGTGAAGGGTGACTCCCATTAACCTCGGGAATTCATACCCTTGCATTACCTGGGTGCAGGAACATGAAGATTGTGAGAACTCTATTTTGGCGAAATGGATTTGCTTTTTCTTTATGGAGATTGGCAAAAAAAAAAAAAAAGAGACGCTGATATTTTTGAGAATCCGGGATTGAATTATTTTAATTATAACCAGTTTTGATTGTTTTTGTAGGTGTCTTTTGTCTTTAGTTTAGTACTCCGAGATTACTGAAATGATGGTTGATTAAATGGATAAACATCCACTGTTGATCCAACTGAAATGGATAAACTACCGTTGTTGATCCAATTTAAATGGATAAACAACCGTTGTTGACACAAAATTATCTGAACTGATGGTGGTGGCAGTGGTTGTTGTGATATGATTGGAGGATGATAGTTGTGCCATATGATTTTCTTGTTTAGTACTTTATGATATTTTCGTGGGTGTTGATGACTCTTGAGAAATCGTTTGGAATATATTGAGCAACTCTTATATACTTTTTTTGATCATCATGTCGTTTTAGATGTGGATTTTCAGTTTCATTTTGTTTGTGTTTTTAACTCTTATCTGGAGGTTTAGTAATTTGTATTATTTACATGGATCAACTTCCATTCTTGATCCAATTTAGGAGATCAACAACAGTTGTTGATCCTTTTTTTTGGATCAACATATACTATTGATCCTTTTTTTTGGATCAACTACTGTTGTTGATCCCTAAGTTGGATCAACATATGTTGTTGATCCTTTTTTTATTTGGATCAACAATTGTTGTTGATCCCTAAATTAAGTCAATATATGTTGTTGATCATTTTTTTTTTCTGGATCAACTACTGTTGTTCATAAAAATACCTAAACCAGTGGTGGGTGGGTGGCGGCGGAGGTGGTGGTGGTGGTGGTGGTGGACTAGCGGTGATTGCATCAGTGGTGGTGGTGGTGGTGGAGGACTAGTGGTGGCACCGATGGTGGAGTGGTAGTGGAATATTAATGGTGGTGGTGGTGGTGGTTGGTTGGTAGGTGGTGGTCGTTGAACGGTGGTGGTGGAATGGTAGTTAAATGTTGGTCGTGGTGGACGTGAGGTGGTCCTAGTGGTGGTGGTGGTGGTGGTACAGGTGAAGTAGTAGAGGAAGAAATTTGTTCCATTTTGAAATACAAGAAAATATTATATTGTTGAGGGTATTTAGGTTATCTATTTTTAAATGGATAAGGTTATTAAAAAGTAAGGATATATTTATTGTTGTATAAGGATATATTTGTAGGATGTTAAAACTAGGGACATTTAATTAATATACCCATCTAAGTTCGTGTCTTGGCAATCTGAAAGTCTTTCTTATTCTTTCCTTACGGCCCCGGCTCGACCTCCCGTGATTGTGAAAGTAAATTGCATTGATTTTATCGTTTCTCATTTATGCATTCACAAACAAAGACTATCATATTGTACTTTTTTGATATTGTTCAAATTTTGTCAGCTCATGATTTTGTCTTCTCTTTTCGTTGTAAATATATATGATTCTATTTTCATGACCTTTAAACCAATCTTTTTTAGATTCATAAACCTCAATCAGATAATACTGTAAAAACGACATCATGTGTCACACTGTTATCCATGTTATCCAGATAATACTGTTATCTTGTGCAACTACTGTTATCCCACACTACTCATGATTATAATATAAGGGCGTTGTGTGTAGGATCTATTTTGTTCTACCCTTCCTAACATTGGTTGATTGGTAATATTCTGTTATTTATCTATTGAACTATTTTGTTGTGAATTTGGAATTGTCTTGTTATGGAGAGATATTTTTCTCTTCATATTGTTCTCAAAAACCATATATTTTGTTGTTCTCAAACTTCAGCCGTTGTAACACAAAACTTTTTTATATGATAATATAGCGCAAGATGGTGATAATAAGAGTATTTAAGGTATTTAATGGTGTGGGATGGCATTGTAGGCGTTGATTTTAGGTTAGTTAAGCGGTTACCACTAATCTGATGTGTTAAATTCAATGAAATTCAAATAAAATATAATGTTGATATCGCGTTATTCACTAACGTAGATGATTCGACGTACTTCTCACCCGAAAAATGCTAAGTTTATAATAATTTAGGTTTGAATATCTAGTTATTCAATTAAAGTTGAACAATCTGAAGAAAAAAAAAAGAAAAACAAATGCACAATATCAATCAAATAGTTCTTTGTTTGCTGTGAAGGTATAAATCAAACAACATTAAGCCCTTCTTCATGCAGCAAATGTTCGTATAAATGTCACCGGTCCTAAGGTGATCCAATAATCACTATGTTGATGTACCTCATCATATTCATTGATAACTAATGTTGGGCGATTATACGTATATGATTATATATGCTTTCGAAGTTAATCATTACCACATATAAATCTCTAAAATCCAGTGGGGGTTCAATCAACAAAGGGAAATTTATTTTTCCATGGAAAAGACATTTCCCAAAGAGTGAATTTTCCTTGGATGAGCATGCCCATCTTTTGTTGATCCAGTGTAAGGCTCTGCATGATGAGCATTTAATTTATATTCGCCCCAGATAATGGCATACAAATTAGTCTCGATTTGCATATATTTTAATCCCTTTATCTATGTTCTCAACTTTCTTCATCAGAAACAAAATTTCAAAATCTTTTGAACCGTCTGATGTTAAATCTCCAGCATCAATTGATACGTATACGAACAAAGATGCATACAATTAACCTGGATCTACTTATGCACATGTCTAAAATTATAAGACTAATGAACAATTCGGTAGAGAAGTGATATGTTGAAACTAAAATACCCAAAATTAGATATGCGGGCTCGATGATAGTATCAGCAATCGGAACAGTATTTGAGATGTTTGTATTTCCCAGTACATTTATTTTTAGTGCATTTCTTAAGACAACGAACCTTTTGAATAGTCTGAACCTTTTGTTTGAGCAAATAAATATTGTCAAAAAATAAACAAGCAAAAAATTTAGTACGAATCATAAGGACATGAATATTCAAGGTTGACGCTACAAATCAGTGGATGTTTTGCAAATCTTGGAAAGTCAAACCTCTGCTGGGAAATTTATTAATTCTTATACAGTATCAATAAAAATTATTTTGGAGTTGACATCAAGAAAATTTTAAAAATAGGAACATTCAAACTGGGCACTGCAGATCAATAGATGTTGTGTATTTTTGAGAAATACATCTCTTCTTTGAAGGACTTCTTTTGCAAGGCGTGCTTGCTGAATAACATACACGGTATTTTAAAGTTAACATTAAAATAGTGCAAGTCAGTTATACATACAAACATAAACTACCAGTATCATGGATTTACGTGCATTTGATGGAAAGATGCTCGCTCCGCCACTATAATTTTTTTCCATGCTTGATTGATCTAGCAAAAGAGGAATCCATTGAGAACATCACCATTGGGAACAACTCCACCGAGAACACTTTCAAAACCCCGACCTGGGTAACCTACCCTCTTGACTAAGTTCCTCCTACTGACTGAGTTCCTCCCACTGACCTAAAAATTCAATAGGAGATCTTCATCTATTCATACAATGCCCTTACCACGCAACAACTCGTATATCTTGATTACTCGTTAATTTGGATAGATTATAAATAACTTGAAGATGAGATGAATGAGTAACTTGCTCATATTCCTGAGCAATTCAGCATGGAACAATCCATTAACTTCTATCGCTCGGCCATTCATTAGTAAAAAAATAGAAGCACCGACTCTATGCTGGTTAATTATAGGATTGTGTGCGTTTTTTTTTATACCAAGATGATATATGACATGCTTCTAAATTCTATATGCAAAGCTAATATTGCCATCGGAAGCTGGTATGGTTTTATCCTACTCAACTAAGTTAATTGTGCCATCCGTGGTAGTCTAATGCATGTGTATTGCAGAGCCAATATTGTCATCGGAAGCAGGTAAAGTTTTTTTATTTTTTTTGATCGAGAAAGGAGAATTTTATTGAAAGGAGAATAAAAAATTACAACAAGCAGTTATAAAGGAAAAATCGAAAGAAAAACTAAACAATAAAGGGATACAATCCATTGGAGGGACGTAGATATATAAGAGAACAATAAGAGTTTTATCTCAGTACAATATGTTATCCGACGAAAAGATGCAGAAGTCTAGTCTAAATTTAAAATCTCTTTTAAAGGCACAGCTCCAAGTCAAAAGGGATGTTTTGACCTCTACACTTACTTGGAAGTGAGAGAGAAATTTTTGCTCAAAAATTCTTCTATTCCGCTCATTCCAAATTGCCACAAAACTGCAGCCGGAATCATATCCCAGATTAACTTAACTCAAAGTGAAGCAGGTAAAGTATTAGCCTACTCAATTAACTTAACTATGCCATCCGTTCCCAGTTTGGAATATGAATCTGTCACAAACCATATCATGTCTAGAAGACCAAGATGCACCATCATATACCACTTCTTAGACAAATAGATGAAAATTTTATGGCATTTGGATCTTTCAGACAAATACACAAACGGTTATAGTGCTCATATAAAACAGAAAAAATTATTAGTTAGGAATATCTTAAATTTCTGTACAGCATAATTTAACCGCTTCTTACCAGTTGAATTGCATGATTTTATTATCGCTAAGAAAGACACTCGAGATTTAGATTTACTTCCTATAAATAACTCCTCCTTCAATCATCAACCATCATACCTAACATATTTATTTCCATTCAGGTAATCAAAATTGTTTTGCTGAACTCTAATAGAAGCTGGTGATGAAGCCAACATAGAAGAGGCATATGCGCCCAATGAATCCTTCAAGTTGGGATGTGCAATTGTGCATCCTCTGTGTGCGCTAACATATATAATCGCTCCCCACAAATCAGCACGTAAAACGATGAATACGTACCAAGGCCGGTTACTCTGGGAGTGGACAAATTTTGCTAATTGTCATGTCACGTGGACAGATGAATGTATTACTATCACATCTGGGAAGCATTGAAAAGGACTCGGAACCCGATGCAGTCCAAGCGACCGGTAAAAATTAGAATTATCGTGACACAGATACGTTTATATATATATATATATATATATATATAAAGGAAGTGTTGAATGTTAATATAATGTTCAAATGTAATAGGAGTCTAAGAATATAAGTAGTCGTAAAATTATATGGACAATAGATGTCCACATGTCATCTTATTTCTATGGTCTTATATTGACCGGGGTACATTATTTATATGTTCCTACTTTTATAACCCAACAAATATATCCTTTCCTAAAATAAATATACCCCTACTAATTTTAGGAATTAAAATCCTGAATTATTAGATTACTAAAATTCCCTCCATATATATTTCACTTTATACAAGAAACAGACACATTAACTTTTCATTTCAGTTACTCGGTTCTCTCCCCTACTCAGTCTTCTCTCTTCCTCGTTTCCATCGTTCACACATTCAAGATATGAAAACTGAAAAATAACTGAAATTCATTAAATAAATCCAGTAACCGTTGCTCATAATCGACCATTAATACAGTAGCCGTTACGAATAACTTATTTCTACTCTCTCTGATGAAGAACAGAAACTGAAAAACGAGAGAAGAAACTGAAAAAAGGAACGGAATCACATATCTTTCATCAACAACAGAAAGCGGCGAACACAGCAAGTTTCATTTCGTTTCACTGAAGATTTCAGTTTGAACAGGTAAAAACGTTTTTGATTTTGGTTTTATTTTGTTAGTTTTGATTTTTGGTTAGAGTTCTTGAGATTTTTGTTAGATTTAGTCAGATCTGGTATTTTGTGTGTGACTAAAATAAGCATGATTTGGTGATTTTGAATGTTTTGCTTAATACTAGAAAGGACACATTAAATCTTCATTTTCAGTTTCTCTGGTTCACCGTCTTCTCTCACTCACTCTCGATCTACTGATTAGGTTTTATTTTAGTCTTCTTTAGTTAGTTTTGATTTTTGGTTAGTGTTCTTGGAAGGAAATGATTTCTCGTCAAATCTGAGTATTTTGTATGTGAATAAAAAAATATAATTCGAATATTTTGAATGTTTGCTAGTTATGTTGATATTTGTCTTCAAATTTTTGGTATTATTTTGCTCAGATGCAAATTTGTTCAACTGGTAAGTGTTTGAAAAATGTGGTTTTAGGTGTTTGGTTGATTTAGCTATTTTTGTTCAATTTAAGGAATCAACAACAGTTGTTGATCCAAAAAAAAATTGTATCAACAACAGTAGTTGATCCAAAATAAAAGGGATCAACAATAGAAGTTGATCCAATTTAGGGGATAAACAACTGCAGTTGATCCAAAAAAAATAGGATAACCAATAATAGTTGATCCATTGTATGCAATTTGTTCTACTATTCTACTATGAAAATATGAATGCTAACTATAATAATTGTTGAACTCAGGTTGAGAAGACATAATGCATAGAAGATCGCTAAGGATATTAAAGAACAATCAAAATGAGAAGGGCACGCAAGAGATTAGGCAAGCTAAAGAACCAAAACAAAATGTGAAGACCAAGAAGAAAATTGAAAAAGATCCAACCAGAAAAAGGAAGAACATAATAGAAATGAAGAACGAAATGTGAAACAAAAGAACAAAGCTGAGGAAGAACCAGAACAATCGGAATCAGAATCCGAAGAAGAAGAAGCACAAGAAAAATCAAAGTATGCTGGTATATATAACTAACTATGTTATTTGAAATATTGAAAACACAATGATTGATCTTCATGTATGTAGGTGGTATGGATGAATGTTACAGGTATGTATAGCTTGAGGAGTTTATTAGCAAATATAGATGGAGCCATGCAATTTTTTTGTTTTTTTTGTGTGTCAACAACCACTGTTGATCCAGTTATGTTGGATCAACAGCGGCTATGTTGGTCTGATTATGAATGAATGTTACCGGTATGCAAAGCTTGAGGAGTTTTACTAGAAAATACAGATATAACCATGCAATTTTTTTGTTTGTTTTGTGTCAAAAACCATTGTTGATCCAAATAAGTTGGATCAACAACCATTGTCTATCCAAAAAAATTGGGATAAACAACCATTGTTGATCCAAATAGGTTGGAACCCAAGAACAATGTTTCCACACAATAGTTTCAACAACCTGTAAAATCAATAAACCTGGAACCTGCCAACTGACATATACTTGAGAAACAAAAACAATAGAATTCATAACAACATATAAGAATGTATGTCATTAAAGAACAAGTGCAAACCAAAAAAGGAAAAGAAACATCAAACTGGTAAGAAACCTAAAACAAGTTTGTTCATAAACACCACAAGAACTTCAGAACAACATCCTCTTCAAGAAGTTGATAATCCTAGAATGAGACTCCTTGCGAAATGTTGGTGCATGAGGAGCCAAAGGAGCTCTGCGACATGTTCGGCGGTTGTGAAAGGTCAGCATACCACACTGGCCACACTTCCTCTTCTTCCGCACCTTTTCACGAGAACCCCTGTACCTAACACCTTTAGGTCTTCTAGCTTGTTCTCGACCTATGGTGGGAGGCAAAATATACCCCTTTTCATTAATTCCGGGTGTCTTCTCAGAGTCAGGAATATGATAAATGGGTCGAGAGTACAACCTTCTATAGTAGTCAGAAGTATAGTAAGGGCCGATGTAGTTGTAAGGTTCATCATTTCCAATCTGCAACATTGCTTTCATTGCATGAGTGCAAGGAAAGCTATGTTTTTTCCACCATTTGCAGGTGCAAGTTCTAGAATCCAAGTCAAAAGTATGCTTCCATGTTGGAGATATGATCTCAAATACCTTCTCACTTGCTCTCCGAAACTTGTATGAACGGCAGTCGTTTATCCTTTTGTTAAACCTTGCTTGCATATGAGGAGTGAGCCTTGTATTCCACTTGTTATACTCCACTAACCTCTTGTAATTCTTCTCCATCACTTTAGCACGAATAACATCAACAAGCTCAAGTGCTGGAAGCGGCTTATCATGCTTAATAACGTTGTTAAAACTCTCAGCAATATTAGACGTGTTCTCACCCCACCTTTATTCTAGAAATGCATGATCATCCCAATTCTCAAATGGAATCTTCATCATCCAAGTAACCACCAAATCCAACTTTAGAATACTCATACTCTTCGCAGCAGCATAAAATTTTTCCTTTGTTAATGCAGTGTAGCACTCTTCGAATAACTTGACTGTAGTTTGTCTGCTCTTGCCCTTTGGAACAGGAATATTTCCTTTCATATGGTACAAACAGTAGGAATTGAAAGCCTTTGGGAAGACTACAGGCACATGCTTCAAAAGGCCGATTCCACGATCTGATATGATGGTTAGTGGACGATCTTCATGAATAATACCCTTCAAATTGGTTAAGAACCATCCCCAACTATCACAATTTTCACTATCAACAATTCCAAATGCAACTGGATAGATCTCTAGAAAAAACAAAAAACAAAAAAAAAGTAACCAGAAAAAAAAAAAAAGTGACCAGTACCTAGTGTCAACAAACAAAGTTGATACATTTCAATTGGATCAACAGTGGAAGTTGATCCATTTTAGTTGGATCAACAATCACAGTTGATTCAACAAAATCTATGTAAGCAAACATAATTTTGGATCAACAGTCACAGTTGATCCAATAAATATGTGTAAACAATCACAGTTGATCCAACAGTCATGAATTTCAATGCAAAACCATTTTACTTGGATAAACAGTGGAAGTTGATCCATTAAAAACAAGTATTTCAATGCAAACCAAAAAAAGCAGTCTAAACTAACCTAAGCTACATATAATATTACGCCGCACCTCACTCAGGGGCTACGCCCCCTCGTGAGACTTAAATTCAATATAGAATGTCATAAACCTAGCTACATTAATAAATAAAATGAATGCATAATAATGAATCAACAGTAACAAGTTTAAACATTCATGGATACAAAATGAAAAAAGTAAAAGGTTTAAAATCACACCTTGGTTACCAGTCTTGCCGCAAGCAACCATAAGACCACCTTTGAACTTCCCAGTGAGAAAGGTACAATCAATAAATAGCATCGGACGACAGTAATTGTTGAAACCAGATATAGAAGCTTCAAAGGCCACGAAAAACCTTTTGAACCGACGAGTCACACCATCATACTCAAAATTCACGACGCTTCCAGGATTGTAATGTTCAATGGCATTTTTATACCAAACAAAATCTGAATAAGACTTGATGTCATCACCCCAAAGAAATGATTGTAAATCGTGGTATGCCTGACTATACGTGAGATCAACTCCACATTCCATTCGGAGTAAATCTATAACATTAGAAGCAGTCTTCTTCTTCTTAGATTCTCGTAAATCATCTGCCAATATATCTTTCATAAACGATTTTCTCATCCTAACTTTTGATGGGTCAAAATAAGCTAAACTACATGAATGCTCCTCAATGTATCTCATGCATCGAAATACACCTTTTGTATTGGCGAGGAGAGAGGCGTGAAACCTCCAGCGACAATTTTCCTCCTTTTTGAACTTGCACTCCACAGTGTATCGTACAAGGTAACTCTTCTTCAATTTGTATTTGCGACCACTATTTATTTCATACTTTTTAACACAATCCTTAACTTCTTTAATACCACCTTCAAACAACTTCCTTACTCCAGTTAAGATGTTGACCCAAGCATCAGACTTCTTCGAGACCTTTTTGATCAAACACGCATCATCAGTGACGTCTTCCAATTCAACTACCTCATCGCTTGAAATACAACTTGATGATGACGAAGAAGAAGGAGCAGGAGCATAAGATGAAGATGAAGAAATAGAATCAACACAGGTCCTTAACTGGATTTCAAACTTCACCAAGTCAATCCCTTGTGAGGTGCAATAGTGAATGAAAAACCTCAAATCCAAATCATGATTGATAACATTTGAGATCCCTTCTACAGTGTAACTAAAAAGAATGAGGTCTTCAGGAACATAATGCCACTTTTGTTTCACCACACTTATCATCTCCTTGACAGTAATTGATCCTGAAACAGGATGCGAGATGGTCTGATTGCAAAATTTGAACTCTGCAACAACCATCTTTGGCCTGCAATAAAAAATAAACAAATAGTGGTATTCAGAAAATATGGATCAACAGTCACAGTTGATCCAATAAATATGGATCAATAATCACAATTTTGTATAAACAATCACAGTTGATCCAATAAATATGAATCAACAATCACATTTTTGGATCAACAATCACAGTTGATCCAATAAATCTGTGTAAGCAATCATAGTTTTGGATCAACAGTCACAGTTGATCCAATAAATATGAATCAAGAATCACAGTTTTGTATCAACAATCACACTTGATCCAATAAATATGAATCAATAATCACATTTTTGGATAAACAATCACAGTTGATCCAATAAATCTGTGTAAGCAATCATAGTTTTGGATCAACAGTCAAAGCTGATCCAATAAATATGTGTAAACAATCACAGTTGATCCAAATAAGAGGTAGTTAAAGCATGAATTTCAATGCAAACCAAGAAGAAAGTTAAATTCAATATTGAAGGTGAGAAACCTAAAATAAAAGCTACATCATCAACAAATTGAATGCATAATGATTACCATCAAATGTACCAAAGAAATAACAATATTTTATATTAAAAAATCTGATCAACAACAGCAGTTGACACAAATAAACTAAAAAACATCACTGTTTTTGTATCAACAATCAAGGTTGATCCAAATAATATGTACTCTTCATCAGTAGAGTGTCTAAAATACATCAGAAACATGAATCATCAACATTTCAGCACAAATTTTGGATCAACAACAACAGTTGACACAAACAAAATTCTTCAACATTTCAACAAAAACATAAAACCAAAATTGATGAGCAGATTTAAGAAAAAGAAAGTGTAAATAACAAATCAAAAATTAAAACGTACCTGTTTAATAGATGAATAATAATCTCGAGATCAAAGTATATCAAAATCAACCAATCAATCCAACGGAATAATCACGAAATCAATCTTCCCACATAAAATCACGAGCTCTGCATCAACAACAAAAAACAAAAATTGTACATAAAAATCAATGAAACGAACAAGCAATCATCAAAAACAACTATATGAATCCTCAAATAAACATCAACAGTACCAATTTTTTCCAGAGAAACAGATCCAGTGATTTATATTGATTAATAATAATTGAAAAACCGAGACAAAATCTCTGATTTCGTTGATAAAGATGAAGAATAAGAAGGAGGAGAAGAAGAATTCCAATATCTGATTGCAGCTCTTGTAGATTCGCTGAAATTTTTCTCGAATATTTTTTCTCATTTTCGCTCGGCAGTTGAATAACTTTCTCTCTCTCTCTCTCTCCAGTTAAGTTTTAATCCGTCTATAACTGAAATTTGATTTTGTTATCTAAATATATACAGGGGGTATATTTGGAAGCCCCTAATTTGTTATTGTACCCCAGATGGACTTGTACAAGGAGAGGGATAGAATTATTGTGTGATAAGGATATTTGTAAAACCCATCAAAAGTAGGGATAATAAATTTCCACTATTGACCGCATGTAGAGAGGGAACTTATTATGAAGAAAGAAATCAAAGAAAATAGAGTGAGTAGAAACTATTGGTTTCCCGCTCCATTATCAATCAAAATCCTTCTAATCTTCATCATAAATTCAACCAAATAAGCTAACAATTGGTATCAGAGCTAGATTGTTTGAATCTGGTCTTGGAGAGTAAAAAAAAATCAATTTACCCATTAAATCAAAAAAATCAGCAACATTCAAATTTTTCAAAAACTAGGTCTACAAAAGAGAAAACCCAATTTCTTCAATCAATAATCAACCAAATCAATGGAAAGTGGTAGTAACTCAAGTTTATACATTCAACAACCTTCAATACCACTTTTTCATGCAGAAAATTATGATTTTGGGCCATCAAAATGAAGACCTTGTGACATGAACAAGATTTGGGAGATTGTAAAATATGGGTATGATGAATTTGAAGATACATCAACTCTACAATAACCCCAAAAGGATTTACTTAAGGAAAGTAGAAAGAAGAATGCGAAAGCATCCATGTACATTCAACAAGAAGTTGGAGACAATATTCTACCAAGGGTAATCCATTTTCCTATGGCTAAAGAAGCTTGGGATATTCTTCAACAAGAGTATGGAGGTAATAAGAAGGTAATAGAATTGAAATTACATTCATATAGAAGAGATTTTGAGAATCTAAGAATTGATGATAATGAATACTTGAATGAGTTTTCTTCAAGAGTTGTTGAAGTTGTTAATAATATGTTGATGTGTGGTGAGAAAATGGAAGAAAAAAGAATTTCTGAGAAGATATTGATATGCTTGTCGGAGAAATTTGAACCCATTGTGGCGGTTTTGGAAGGGACTAAAGATTTCTCAACATTAAAGTCACAAGAGTTATGGGATTCCTTGAAGGTGTATGAACAAAGGTTGTGACTAATTAGTATCTACCTAAATGTTGAAGTACGAGAGGTTCAGCGACTACAGTTAGGTGGTAGCACAAGAGGTTCCGATCACATTGTTGTTGAAACATAAAAGGTTGAGCGACTACATGTTCGTCATGGCACAACATGATTAGCGGCGGCATATATGTTGAAGCACGAGAGGTTCAGCGACTACACTTGGGTTGTAGTACAAGAGGTTCAACGATAACATTTTCATTGAAGCATGAGAGGTTGAGCGACTACATTTTGGTTATGGCACAACAGGTTCAGCGGCTACACAATTGAAGCACAAGAAATCCAGCGACTGCATTTTGGGTGAAGCTCAAGAGGTTAAGCAGCTATAGTTTAAACAGTCGCAAGGTGTCTACATAGATTTATATCCACTGGTAGTTTAATTTCAATTGATAGGATGTTCAAATTTGGTTGCAGGAGGCTACTGGATCCAACCACTGAACAAGAATTTAGAAGTAAAAACTAGCAATTATATACAGTGATATAGATGTCCATAACATCCAACATAATAATATCCAAACAAAAGGACCAACATCCTTGGGACCATATCCCAGTGAGTGATTAAGAAAATCCAACTAAAATGTTGTACAAAAAAAATTAGCCAGAGCTAGTACTGTTAGTCCTCCAAAAATATTGTCAGTCTTCAGTTTATTCCTCGTCCTCTTTTGCTTCTTATGCTCACATATATTCCTCAACCTCTTCTGCTTCATTATTCTCATACTGGCCATCCTCCATATTTTTTTCTTCGTCCTCAGTTTCTTCATCCTCTGTTTCTTCCTCCTTGTCCTCATCTTCAAGTTGTTGCATTTCATCTTCTGTTTCACTATCTTCATTTGGATCCAGTGCATTCTCAGGCAGAGGAGCTTGGCCTAAATTCTTTAAAGCCACATTCATTAACTTGATGAAATTGGACCCACTCTTCTTCATCCTTTCTATCTTCCTGTTTGCAGCATCAAGTTGTTCTTTGACTGCAGTCAATTGTTCAACAGTTCTCGAATAATAGGTTGGAAGAGCTACTTAATTTCGGTGCCTTTTACGACCAAGCCAACTAGAATCAACGACTCTGTTATATATCTCCTCCAGTAAGTAGTCAATTTCCCCTCTTTGCTTCTTCTCAAGAAAGTCATTCAATCTCTCTACACCAACGAAAAATCAAACCATTAAAACAAAGCATAAGAATACAATAAAATACAAAGTTCCACTTCTACGCAAATTACAACTCACAATAAGATATACTTTAAAGACACATGTTCAAGCACTAAAAGAGATAATCAAGGAGAACCAAAAATCAAACATTTCGTCACATGTTTAGCCGAATTTGGGTTAAGTTGATTAAGAAAGAACAACTAGTCAATCAACTCATTTAGAAATTGAAGGGAAATGAGGGCTCCCAGGCCAAGTTCATTAGCTATAAATTCACCGTTATATCTATACAGTTAGCAAAATTCAAAAACAAATTGATCGAGTTCATCAACGCTAATGAGTTTTTCATTTCATTTTTAGAGCTAGAAAATTATGGAAACTAGAGCAAGCACTCCGTGAATTATATTAACTTGGCTTCTCCGTGAATGGTATCATCTAATACAGCAGAGCTCTATTCTATATACACATGGGTATTTGGTGTATTCCATCTCTTGCACACTGGACCAAGAAGTTGTAGCGAAGTTGATCACTCCATGATGGTCCGTGTGCAGCAATATTATGCATTATGTTTTGTTTCTTGACCATGATGACTCTTAGCACATGTTTAGCAATAAGCATTAAACGAGATAATCAAGGAGCACCAAAAATCAAGGAGCATCTCAAAATAAATAGATGATGAGTATTGAGAGAATCAAAAATGATAAACTACAGAACTAATCAAGCCTAGATATTTCAACCTGTGTAATATATCAATAGATGGAAAACAAAGACACTTGCATATATGTTCTAACATTTGGGAACACGTGAAGCCAAATAGGATACCAATCAATTTCAGTCCTGCATATTCACAATTGTATAATGAGTCAGAAAGGATTGAACAACTACTGAGGTAACGGTAGTCGAAGGATGAGGCCAAGGATAACTTCCGCTCGCTCTCCGGCTGAGCAATTTAAAAAAAAAAAACAGTTATATCCCTAGTCAGAGGATCTGAAACTAATGCAATGGACATAGAGAAAAAAAAAACTGTCCCAAACACCCATTGGCTCCAGCAAAACATGAAGACTACTTTCCACAAAATAAGCGATCAAAAACGAACACAAGTAGAGCTGAAATATCACCTGAAGGTAAATGCTGGTATTAAATTGACTCTTAAGAGCATATTCATTGAAAACTGATGCCATAGATGGAACCGTTACCTGTCGATTAATGCATAAAAGAGTAACTATTCATTCATATACAAAGAGTTATTAAAAACTGATGTGGCAGATGGTCAGCTGGACTCGAGACTAGTTCTAATGAGATTTTCCAAAATGAGAAACTAAAACAGAAAGAGAAAAACACTTAACAGGCACAAGATCGCTAATCCTATGCCCCCTAAAAAAAACTCATCTCCAAACCTGCAAAGAAAAATCTTAACTACGAATTGCGTAGTGGACTACTTACAAATATCCCCGTGTATATATATGCACTCATTGCGAGTGGGATACTCAGTGAGGTAGCTCCCGCAGGCAGTGACTGAAGTCGATTGACACTGATGCAATAAGCAAAAGGCCAAGAGCCTCCCACTGTAGAAAACAGACAAGAGAGATAAACTCGCTATTAATGGATCGATCAAAATTAGTATGGTATGAGAGGCACAAAATCATAACAGCTAAAACCAATTACTATATATCTTTCATCACATGGTCTAAACTCTAGAACCATTAATGGCTACACGTCGGGATCAAGTTCTGAAGTTCACTAAAGTGATCATTGATCAGAGAGAAGTGACACTCGACATGCAACAAAGCCAACAGCAAGGAAAAGGAATACGAAGAGATCAAATCATGTGACATCGATGAGATAGAAAACGGCCTTGCAACTTGCAAGAAAAAGTTTAACAGACAAGCGGGGATGATGACTCACTTTTCTTTACCTTCCTAGTGAGATGGTATTACCAGCTTCTGTGTTACTAAAAATAAAATAAAACAAAATATGGCTACTTCCTATTCTGTTCTCCTTGACATTAATGTGCAGGTCCATTGCGCATACCATATTGCTAATGATACACAATTAATGGAACCTAAAACACCTAAGCATAACTTCTGCTCGCTCTCCGGCTGAGCAATTTTAAGCTGGGTTGACACCACATAACCCCCAATTCATCATAGTGCAGAAGAAAAGGAAATTATTTTCCACAAAAGTTCACCTGTAACAAGAGCTTGGCAAAAACCCATTTCCTGTAGCAGCAACACATTACTTTCTTCTCTATTCACCGCTTGCAATTCCAACAGCTGCTACCACCATCTGTTGCGGCTCCACCAATTCAAGCACGATTCAACCCATCTTCTTCTCACTGAGAACATCACCGCCAGTTCAAGAATCAACAACACTCCTTTGTAATCATCCATGGAAATAGAACCCACCATCTTCATAGCTTCTAAAACCCTTGACAAACACCAACACACAGAAGAAAGTCAAAACCAGTATGCTTTAAAGAGAACTAAATTAGAATTTGAATACATAGAAACTCAACCAATAGAATTTCGATACGAATCGAAAGAAAAGTCAATGATAAAATTTACAGAAACCCTAAAAAATCTGAAATCAAAACCCTAATTTCATTTCAAATCTGAACAGAAGTTGTATAAAAAACTGAAATTCTCCCATGAAATACAAGAAGATCCGCAAGTTACAAACCTTAATAACAAAGAAGAAAAGAAGAAAATGGTTCAAGAATAATGAATCGTACCTCTTTGCTTTGTGGTTACAGATTAAATTGGGTTAACGGGAGAACTTCGATTTTTTGCAGGAGACGAAGAAGATGGAGAAAGGGGTTAGTTTGGGGAGCAATGATTTAAGTAATTTCTTTTGATTTCTTCTGATTTGTTTCAGTTTACGGTTTGGAGGTGGAGTTGAAGAAGAGAGGCTGAGAGAGAAAAGAGGGGGAGAGGATGTGAATGAGCGGTGGCTTTCTCTCTCCTTTAACGTAGATAAGGTAAATGATTAGATTTGGACCGTAGATGAAAAAGACATACGGATTGCTGAAATTATAGCATGGTGTAGATTCATTTTATTATCGCTTTCGATATGAAAAAAAATCCAAAAAAATATATCAATAAATTTAAGAGATTATTATGGACCTTCGGTTATTAAAAAAAAATTGATAAATATATGGGAATGATGCTGAAAAAAAAAAGAAATGAATTTGATAATTGGTGTGTTTCTTTGTGCTTTCTCTTTGTGCTTCCGGTTTGAAGCCATTTAGACTAGCCATACAGGTCATGAACTTCAAATGTGGTATAACAGCATGCAAACTATGAACCAAGAAGCTTCGGGTGGATTCTGACTTCAAACTTAGCATGATACATCATTCGAAATAGACAAATATGAAGCTCAGTATCGATTCGAACTTCAAATTAGGTATAACGACAAAAAAATTATGAACCATGAAGCTCTTGGTGGGTTCTGACTTCAAACTTATCAGGATACATCATCGAAATCGATAAATATAAAGCTTAGTGTCGATTCGAACTTCAAATGGTATAACGAAAAACAAATTATGAACCACGAAGTTCCAGGAGGGTTCTGACTTCAAACTAAGCATGATACATCGTCGAAATCAATAAATATAAAGATCAATGTTGATTCGCACTTCAAATATGGTATACTGGAATACAAACTATGAACCACGAAGCTTCAAGAGGGTTCTGACTTAGGATACATCACCAAAATCGATAAATATGAATCTCAGTTTCGATCCGAACTTCAAATTCGTTATAATGGCATACAAACTATGAACCAAAAGCTCCGGGTGGGTTCTGACTTCAAACTTAGCATGATACATCATCGAAATCGATAAATATGAAGCTCAGTATCGATTCGAACTTCAAATTCGATATAACGGCATACAAACTATGAACCACGAGGCTTCTAGAGGGTTATGACTTCAAACTTAGCATGATACATCATCGAAATCGATAAATATGAAGCTCAGTGTCGATAGAGAGGGTAATTTTTGGAATCGGCATATATATATGTAACTCTAAGCATGCATATTCACCTAAATCGAACGAATTATAGAGCTAGACGAATTTTTCTTGAAATGTAATGATAAAAACAAAATCTGTCTCTAGATTTATTGTTGCTGAACGTGAATAGTTTCCAACCTAAGTTGGTTTTAATATAGCTCCAGTGACTAACATAAATTTTCAGATGCAAGTAAATAGCAGACCGAGAATACTAGAGATTGAAGGAAAATCAGTCACTACAAATATTGTTGTTACACGTAAATAGCTTCCAACGTTTTTATGTAGTTGCTCCAAAATAAGTTGTAAGATAGCTCCAGCGATTTGTAGATATTTTCAGTCGCAAGGAATTTGTAGATAGATAACACTATCGACTGAAAGAAAACTAGTCGCTACATTCGTTGTGGCTGGACATAAATAGCATCACGCTTATCTAAGTAGTCGCTCCAAATAGGTTGTACGATACGTCTAACGGCCAACATAGATTTTCTGTTGCAAGAAAATAGTGTATAGTATTATTTAGTGACTATTTTTTCAGACGCAAACATGAGTAGCTACAGGAAACCAACGAATAATTTTTTAGACAGTCGATAAAATTTAGTCGCAAGAGACACATTTTATTGTAGGTCCACAATGTCGCAATTGCAAGAAGTAAGGACATCTAGAGAAAGATTGTAGATACAAGAAGATGAAGAACAAGCCGTAGAGCGAAAGAAAAAGAAGAAAAACAAAAAAGAAATTATGCTTGTCAAAGTGCCATGGTGACTTCCAAGAGTGAAGTTTAGTTTGTGGATAGTGGTTGCACAACTCATATGTCCGGTGAAAAATACTTGTTTGTTAATATCGATACATCCATAAATTCTCTTGTGAAAATGGGGATGGAAATATGATTCAAGCTAACGTAAGAGGTACCATTTTTGTGTAAACCATCAATGGAGCAAAATAAATTAGAGATGTGTTATATATTACGGACTTTGCACAAAACTTGCTTAGTGTTGGCTACTTGTGGAGCCTGGGTATGCGTTTCATTTTAAAAATGGATATTGCACCATTTGTGACAAGAAGCACAACAACAAGAGACAAGTCATGAAAAGTATCAAGATGGACAAAAATAGAAGCTTTCTAATTGTGTTTGAAAAGCAAAGAAATGTTGCATTGAGGATGAAAACAATTGATGAAACATGGTCATGGCATAAAAGACTCGGGCATTTGAATTTCAATAGTCTCAAGGTGCTTTCCAACAAGAACATGGTGCAAGGACTTCCACAACATATTAACCACAAGGATGGAGTATGTGAAGGTTGTGCACTTGGGAAGCAACATCGACAACCATTCCCAAAAAATGTAGCATGTAGAGCAAAAGAACTTCTTGGTTTGGTACATACCGATGTGTGTGGACCAATGAAGATGCCAACTCATGGAGGTAATATATACTTTATCTTATTCATTGATGAATTTACTCGTATGACTTGGTGTACTTAATGAGACAAAAGTCCGAATTTTTTAGCGTCTTCAAGAAGTTCAAGAGCCTTGTTGAAAAGCAAAGTGGTCACTACATCAAAGTTTTAAGAAGTGATAGAGGCAAAGAGTACAACAACAAAGAGTTTGATAAATTTTGTGAAGATAAAGTCTTGGAAATACAACTAATCGTGGGTTATACTCCTCAAAAAAATGGTGTTTGGCGAAGTCCATGCTTCATGAGAAGGGTATGCCTAGAGAGTTTTGGGCCGAAGCCGTTAACACCGCCATTTACTTGATGAATAGGTGTCCAACAAAAGCCGTATGGGATAAAACTCCTTTTGAAGCATGGAGTGGGACAAGACCATCGGTAAGGCATCTCAAAGTTTTTGGTGGTGTGTGTTATTCTCAAATTCCAAATGAAATGAGAACAAAGCTTGATGAATCAAGTGAGAAATGTATATTTCTTGTCTATAGCCTCCAATCAAAAGGTTATAATTTGTTGAGCTTAAAAAAACACAATGATCACAAGCTGTGATGTCTTGTTCGATGAAGGTGCTTCATGGAATTGGGAAGAATGTAAAATTGAGAAGAGAACCGTTATTCTTGATGATAAACAAGAAAATTCAGCAAAAAATAAAGTTGGAGAAGGTGAAGAACTACCTCATACACCCCCAAATGCAAGGTTTAAAGCATCTCCAAGTACTAGTGCATCAACATCACCACTATGGGCATCAAGGAATATGCATAGGTTGAGTGAAGTGTATGAATAATGTAACTATTGTGCGGTTGAACCGGAAAATTTTGAAGAAGCATCAAAATAACCGGTTTGGATAAAAGTTGTGGAAGAAGAAGTTTTTGTTATTGACGAGAACGATACACGGAAGAAAGTAGCAAGGCCAAGTGAAAAAGAAGTTATTAGTGTGAAGTGGATCTACAAGGTGAAGTACAATGCGGATGGATCGGTTCAAAGGCACAAATCAAGGTTGGTGGCAAAGGGATACTCGCAACAACCCGGCATCGACTACAATGAGACTTTTGCACCGGTTGCTCGTCTTGACACCATTAGAGCCGTGATTGCTATGGCTTCCAAAAAAGGTTGGTTACTTTATCAACTTGATGTCAAATCGACATTTTTGAATGGAGAACTACATGAAGAAGTCTATGTAGAACAACCTCAAGGTTTTGTGGTGGAAGGAGAAGAAGATAAGGTGTACAAGTTGAAGAAATCTTTGTATGGCATAAAGCAAGCACCAAGATCTTGGTATAGTGAAATAGATGGATACTTCAAGAGGCAAAACTTCAAAAAAAAGCAAGAGTGAGCCTACACTATATGTGAAGACAAAAGGTACGTCTATTTTCATTGTGTCCTTGTATGTTGATTATCTTATCTTTACGGGTAATGATGCTCATATGATTGAGCAATTCAAGAGAGAAATGATGATGCAATATGAGATGAGTGACATGGGTTTGATCAAGTACTTCCTTGGTATATAAGTTCATCAAAGTGAAGATGGAGTGTTAATTTCTCAAAGCAAGTATGCCGAAAAGGTGTTGAAGAAATTTGGTATGCTTGGTTGTAACCCCACATCTACACCACTTGTAGTGAATGGGAAATTCAAGAAAGATGATGGAGGAAGAAAAATTGATGGGACTTACTATAGAGGTCTTTTTGGAAACTTGTTTTATCTTACACATACAAGACCAAACATCATGTTTGGATCAAGTAAGATTTTTAGGTTCATGAGTTCACCTAGTCATATACATCTTGGCGCGGCAAAGAGGTTGTTGAGGTACATACAAGGAACAATGAATTTTGGAATCATGTACCCGATCGCCACGTGTCATCATCTCAAGAGAACTAGTTATAGAGTTGTTGAATTTCTTAGATCTTATGTGAGGGTAAAATACCCGATCTCCATGTGTCATCATCTCAAGAGATGATCTCATGATGAGACGATAATAGAGAAGCACCAGATCATAATCCATAAAGTAGTTTCGTCTGAATCGAGACGCCTGCTACTACGCTACATGAAGGACGCGTGTAAGGAGTGGTCTAATCAACTCAGACGGTCAAGTATAAAAAGTAAGACCGCATTTAATGAAGGATCAGAAGAGGCGTGAGTGAAGGAGCTCGTACGATCTATACTATAGCCCGAGGATGATGCAACACGAGGTTACTGAAAAGAGCAGCACGATGGTGTACAAAGAGAAATAACTCAGAGAGGAACCCAACATACCATCATGAGGGATAGTATAGAAGCTCGTTTGAATTCCGGAAGACATAGACGACATACTCCATATGCTCGTCGAGGCCAGACCTTCACGAGTCTCATTCTGTCTATAAATACCAGTCCATGTAGAAGGAGATGGAAAACTTATGTAACATTTTAGATGGTATTTCTACATAGAATTCCTGAGAGAGATCTAGAGAGAAAAAGAATAAGAAGTTGAAATGACATTTGTAGTTCTTTCAAAGGTAAGACCTTATGATCAATAAAGAAAACATCTTTTTTCATGTTGACGTAGGTCTTAATGGACGAACCACGTTATATGATTTTGTCAATATTTACTTCTCATGTTCTTTACATCTTATTTATCTTGAATCTTGAATTTTTGAGTAGTTTATAGTCTTTAGATTTACATGCGTGTAGTAATCAGAAAAGATGCAACTACATTTTGGCGCTAGAAACATGGAGGTATAAAGATCTATTCTACCTCCCTAATAACAGCTCTATATCATTTGCATAATCTTCATAAAAGAAATGGATTTCATGCCACTGTGTAGAGTTCTGTTAGGATTTATGAGTAGAGCTCGGACTCAATCACGATCCATGCGACCTGTGGAGCCTTGAAGACCCTCAAAATCAACAGATCTACATCTTTCTCATTGATTTATTTCAAAAAATTTAGTTTCTTCCAATATTTCTATATCTTACTCTCAAGAGGCTCATGAGAGTTGAAGATCGGGCAACACTTAGTGCTCAAACGATCTCCTCCATGAAAGAGTTGGGAATAAATACTAGTCAATAAACTTCATAAGAGAAGCAACACTCTATGAAAGTTGAAAAAATCGTTTTTTCATGATGTTCAACGTCAAAATCACAATAATCCAAGATCTTCTTCTTAGAAACTTAAATCTAAGTCAAGGGGAAGGATTAATGAGTAAATAATCAATCATCAAACTCTAAGTTTGTCCAAAATCAAAAGTCTAAAGATGATGGGAAATATTTCCTAGAATGAGAAGATATGCCCAATCGTCAGGATTTGGTTTTTTCCCAAATAGAGGTATAACACGTGGGGGAGGTATTTTTATAAAAAAGAGAGACAAATAAAGCACATATTCTACATCGTTAACACCTCATGCAAGTAGGGAATATTTTTCACATTTTCACATGTCTCCAAAATGTACTAAAAAGTCTTGTTGTGCAAAAGTTGTCTAGCCTGAACTCTGACTTAGTAATTGCACGTGACCTGCAAACTCAAGGTCCCACTTTTCTAGAAGAATAAACAAATTAAGCATTATTTCATATATCGCAGGAAAGGCGATGGTGACGAGACGATCTACTCGTGCGAGCCAAGTCGAAACCCGTGGAACCCACCATGAAGGTCTAGATGATATGGAGTGTAGCGCCCCCAAAGCTAGCAGCTGACTAATCCAAGAGATTAACTAAACAAAGAGGCACTAAGAATCTAAATCATTTACTTAAAAAATCAATTAAGAAATCTGCTATAAAACTTAACCAAAGGACGAGTGAAAAACCCGAAATATGCTTTCCCACGAAAAACCCGTTTTTTTTTTCCATTTTCCTCCTGTAAAACCTAATTCTTCAACATCTCCGCCATGAATCCATCACCTTATTCAGGCTAAACCGTTGTTTCACCGGCCTCTCATGATGTAGTATTCTATGTTCAATCAGGTGTGGTTTTGGTCATACTTTTATTGCTTATCAATTCATATTTTGATGAATTATTGATGGTGGTTTCGAATTAGATTTTTAGTCTGATTTCAGTTGGTTCTGCTAGGTGTTGATGTAGTTGCTTAGAAACCTACTCTCTAAAATTACCTCCTATCTTACACCCAGACACAGATTTGGACTCCTCAAAAAGGCGCCTTTTTAATTCCCATTGGATCTCAGTTGTTGATATTTTGTTCTTCCAATCTCGTCTACAGCAGCTGGTGAAGGTTTCTATAACCCAAGATAAGACAAGATGAACCAAGACAAGAAGATAAGAATAATTGAATTGTGATTCTCTGTGTCTTTTCATTGATAACAAGGACTCTTATATAAAGGAGTTAGATTTACAAAAATCTTGTGAAGATATTCTAAAATAGGTGAATATCTCTCAAACAAGGTAAGTGAATATATACAAAATATACAAGAATATGCCCAATACCCCCCCTCAAGTTGGAGCATGAAGAGTCGAAATGCCCATCTTGAGAAGAAGATTTTGAAACTGCTGACGACCCAAAGATTTAGTCAGAATATCAGCTAGTTGAGAGGTAGTATGAATATAAGATGGAAGGATAATACCTCGAAGTATTTCGTTACGCACAAAGTGACAGTCAATCTCGATATGCTTCGTTCGTCATGAAAGACAGGATTATTAGCAATATGTAACGCAGCTTGACTATCACAATGAATCGAAACTGGTTTTGTATATCATATACCAAAATTCCGTAACAATCCTTTTAACCATATAATCTCACAAGTTGTGGAATCCAAAGCACGATATTCTGCTTCGGCTGAGGAACGAGAAACTGTGGTTTGTTTCTTCGTTTTCCAAGATATAGGAGAACCCCCGAGAAAGATAAAGTGAGCCGTGAGTGAACGACGACTAAGTGGACAGCTAGCCCAATCTGCATCACAATAAGCGTCAAGAACTAACTTGGAATCAGCTCGAAGTAAAATACCTTGCCCAGGGCTAGATTTCAAATAGCGCACAACTCGAAGTGCAGCATCCCAATGTGATTGAGTTGGATGTTGCATAAACTGGGAAAGAATATGAACAGAGTAACACAGATCCGGCCGTGTAAGATTGAGATAAATCAGTCTCCCCACCAACCTTCTATAACGAGCAGGATCAGGCATGGGCGAGTCTGATGCAAGAGCCAGCCGATGATTTTCTTCCATGGGAATATTAGCTGGTTTGGAACCGAGAAGGCTTGTTTCTGTCAAGATATCTAGAGCATATTTGCGCTGACAAAGGAAAATTACTTTGGAACTTCTAGCTACCTCAATGCCAAGAAAATATTTTAATTTCCCAAAATTCTTCATATGAAAACATCTGCCTAGATATTCCTGAAATTCGCAAATAACAGCTTTGTTGTTACCAGCAATAACAAGATCATCCACATACACTAGAATATACATGATAATATTTCCATGGCGATAAAGAAATAACGAGTGGTCAGAAGCACTGATAGAAAAACCATATGTACGCAAAGCAGTTGCTAGCTTAGCATACCAACACCGGGGAGCCTGGCGTAAACCATACAAAGACTTACGAAGTCTACAGACTTTGCCAGATAATCCATTACTGAAACCAGGAGGAAGTCGCATAAAGACTTCTTCATTTAAATCACCATGAAGAAACGCATTGTGTACATCCATCTGAACTAACTCCCAGTTGTTTATCACAGCAACCGCAAGAAGAGTTCAGTAACCATTTTTACTGTAGGAGCGAAAGTTTCAGTGAAATTAATTCCTTCCTTTTGATGATTTCCAAAAACGACTAATCTGGCTTTGTAGCGCTCAACTGAGCCATCATATTTTCGCTTAATTATAAAAACCCACATACAACCAATTGCAGACTTGTTGGCAGGCAAATCTTCAATTGTCCATGTACCATTGGAGATTAGTGCAGCAATTTCAGCCTACATTGCCTGACGCCATCGTGGATCAGCCATTGCCTCTTTAAATGATTTGGGTTCAATATCATTTGAAATAGCTGCAACAAAAATACGATGTGCAGCAGAAAATGCATCACAATTCACAAAATGAGTTATAGGATAGGGAGTACCTGAGGACTTGACTGGTATAGGTGAAGTTGCAGGGGAAACCAAGGTCGTGTTAGACTGTTTTGAAACACCCTTCCAGTGAAAAAATCCTTATGCCTGACATTCTCAAATTTTGTACGTTTACCCCGGCCTAGTTCCTCGTCTGCAACTATACTATGATGATCTCGACTATCTGCAGTTTCGGTGGGAGAACGAGTAACAAATTCTGTACCAGACGCAGGTACAGCAGAAGAAGAGGCATGAGACAGTGCTGAATCAATATCCTTATCAGCAGAACATGTATCATTTACAGCAGGTGTTGTCTAAGAATTCGCCTGTACATCATTATCAGCGATATGTGCTATGTCATGTACAACATCCAGGAATGCTGACGGAATGTTGGAACTAGTCTGTGGAGGTGCAGTATCATCAGGCGAGGGAATAGCAGCGGAAGAAGAACCACCAGAGATATGTGGATCATTGTATTCAGCTTCAAAATGATCGTCAGACAAATTTCTAGTAACTGGTTCAGTGACCTTATCAGAATACAATGAGTGCAATTTAAGAAGCTCATCGTTATCTTCCAACGAGAAAGTATCTTCAATAAAATGTACGTCTCGAGACTGAAAGTAATGACCTGTGTCGAGATCAAATAGATGCCAGGCCTTCTTTCCAAATGGATAGCCAAGAAATATGCAACGACGACTGCGACTGTCAAATTTATCACAAGGGTTGAGGTTTTTCGCGTAACAGAGACATCCAAATACCCTAAGAGAGTGAATAGGTGGAGCTGAACCATAAAGAAGGTCATAAGGCGTCTTGAAGTGAAGAACACGAGAAGGGGTTCGATTAATCAAATAGGCAGCAGTAAGGACACATTCACCCCAAAAATCGATTGGTAAGGATGCTTGAAAACGTAGTGCACGAGCGACATTAAGAATGTGACGATGCTTCCTTTCCACCCTAGCATTTTGTTGTGGTGTCTTAACAACAGAAGTTTGATGAACAATGCCATTGTTTCGAAAATAAGAGAAGAGACCTTTGAACTCAGTTCCATTGTCACTGCGTAGAGTCTTAACCTTTCGAGTAAACTGTCGGTCAACCAGTGCAAAAAAATTTGTTAACAAGGTAGGTACCTCATCTTTGGTTTTCATCAAATACACCCAAACACATCTAGAAAAATCATCAACAATGGTTAAAAAATATCTCGAGTTACAGGCACGATTTGGATGATAAGTGGTGGGCCCGGAGATGTGTAAAATTAAGCGTAATGAAAACGCGGGCCTACAGTAATACCGCAAGTGCACGGTCGTCGGTTGTAGCTCGTGCAAGTACGGGTCGTTCCACAGAGACTGGGAGTGTTTTGTAGTGTTTAGCTATTTGGGCTCTAAATTGCTATTGTTGGGCTTTGATTACCCTTTGAGTAAATTGGGTCTAATGGGTTTGTTTTTAACAATGAAATGAACTGAGCTTGGGCTCAGTTGGTCTTGAAGTGCACTAGGCTTTGGGCCTTTAATTGAGTTCAGGCTTTTGGATTAAACCCACAGTTGACTGAATTGGGCTTTGAGCCTTAACCTAAACTGTGGCTGGGCCTTAATGAACTGGGCTGTGAGCCTTAATGAACTGGGCTTTGAGCCTTAATGAACTGGGCTTCAGTTTGTACAAACAATGGACAGTGGGCTTAGAGAATTTTTTTGGTCAAGAAGAAAAGAAGTGACCAGGAGAGACAGGTAACAGTGAGCAACAATGGCTCTAGGCCAAAACAGCAGCAGAACAAGGCAAGGGGAAGAAAAACAGCAGCAGCAACAGGGTTGCAGCAGCAGCAACAGGGTTGCAGGGCAGTGCAAGCAGACAGCTGCAGTAGCAGTACTGCACAGCAGGGGAAAGAAAGCTGCAGCAGCAGCAAGGAAAAGGCAGCAGCAGTGGAGGGAAAGAAAAGCAATGCAGCAGTGCAAGGCAAAGAAAGCAGCAGCAGAACAAGGCAAAGAAAAGATGGCAGTGAAGTAATGGTGGCTCTAAGCCAAGGTAACAGGAACAGTGGCATGAGGCAAAGGCAGTTAACAGGAAACAATGGAAGGTGACAGACAGCACAAAAGCAAGGGAACTACAAGCAATGAACAATGGAACCAAGGCCTAAGCCAAGGGCAGGGAAGATAGGAAGCTAACAAAGCAAAGCTAAGGCATTCATCTAGAGTGGGAAGAGAACCAGCTTGCTCACAGTCACTAGTGAGCACTAGTTTCTCCCCACTGCTCAATCAAATCAATGCATCCTAAGCATACAAATGGAATGGAAAGAGAATTAGCTTGCTTTGAGCACTAATTTCTCTCATTGCTCAATCAAATCAGTGCACTGAGGTTTAGCCTAACATTCCACTAAACATGTATCACATAACAGGTACAATAACATTACACAAACATCAACAGGAACATGCACATCAACAGGAACATCAACAGGAAACTAAAACAGGAAATTAAAACATGCACATTAACAGGAACATAACAAACAGGAACAACACAACATTTAAACTACTAAACAGGGAATGAAAATTGCAAAACAAGAACCCTAAAAATTAACAGTGAAATTAAAATTGGAATTAAACCAAAAATTGAAATTAAACCTAATTGGTAACTTGGCTAGTCCAAGAACACCTCTAACAGTGATACACAACCCTCAATTTATACCCAAACATTAAAATTAGGGTTTCCCCCAAATCCCAAAAATTAGGGTTTAACTTTCATTACCCAAAATCGAGGAATTGACTCTCTTATCTTCGACCCATTCCTCCTCTGATCTTCCTGCTTCCTCTCCTGTGTTCGATTGATGTCTAGAGCCTCATCTATTTTAGTGATTTCCAACCTAGGGTTTAGAATGGTGAGAAGTCACTAACATAGATGGCTAGAGAGATAAAGGAACGGACTGGGGAGGTACTGATGATGTTGGTGAAGAAGTGATGGTGTTGCAGAGATGAGGTGGTGGCTGGAAGTGGTCGGGGAAGGTGGTGGAAGAGAGGTGGCTCTGCAAATGTCGGGGAAGAAGGAAGCTCAGTTGATTTTGGGAGAAGGGATGCGTTTGTTTAGGGTGTATAGGGTTCCAGTACTAGGGTGTTGAGCGGTGCATCAAGATGGGTGTACCGCGAGCTGAAGCAGGGATAGCGAACTTTGATGACATCGAGTAAATAGCGTTGGATGATCCCATATAGATTGAATCGAACGGATACGATGGAGAGTTATGTGGCGACCGTTGGATTATGAGATACAACAAAATTGACGACACCAGATGGAGTTAGGTGTTGTAGTGTTAAGCGGAAATATCGAGGTTTGATGCGCAGGCAAAGAAGCGACCGTAGGATCTAAATGTGATCTAATCTGAAGGCTTGGAATTTAGGTACTATGGTGTTTTGCAGGGACTTCAGATTTTGATGAACGATGAAGAAGCGACCATTGGATGATGAGATGGATCCGATCTAACGGCTGAGAATGGAGGAGGGTATGGATATAGAAAATGGGTTTGGGTAAGGGTTTTGGGCCTTGGGTATGCCAAGCCCATATCTTCTTTAAGGACAATTCTTCTTCTTCAAGCCCACTTCTAGCCTTTTGGTCTTGTGCACACCATTCTTCGCGTCTTCCTTGTGTAATTCCTCCCGGCTTTCACTACTTTTCTGCTCTTTTCCGCTCTGCTATTCATCCAAACTTTATTTATTACCTAAAAATGCAAAATTAAGTAAGAAAATATTTATTCTTGAAAACAATGAAAATACAGAATATGGGATAAAATGTAGAATTACTGCACAAAAGATGAGTTAAATGCCAACAAAAAGGGATAAATATATACATTATTTGGCACTCATCAAATACCCCCAAACCTGAATTTTACTTGTCCTCAAGTAAAACAAAACTAAGGAAATCCTACCTATACCACTGTCGCTGGTCTCTCGAATGCATTTAGCGTATGCACTAAGCCTTTTAAACCACTAAGTGTCCCTAGTGGACGAGTTGAAGTCTCGTGAAGGTTTACCAGAGGTGTACCTACAAAACCTAAGGACAAAATATGAGCTCAGATTCCATCAAATGTGACATGTGCAAGTCAGTTAAGCTCACAGCAAAATGGAGATGTCAATCTAGCTATCGAAGGCACAATCCTAGCACTGATAACAAATAAAGACATGTGATAAGAGTGTAAAGTGTATCTACACATGTGTAAAGAAAGATCTGAAGTTATGACTACTAATCACCAAGAGATAGTTTCTCAGGCTAAGAACTGAGGTCGAAATCTAGCTAGCTGTCCGGACTTTACGAGAATTGTGAATGAGTTGGAGGTATTTCACAATTACTCGCGTTGTACATCAATGGCATACACCCTCCTTGCTTATTACAATGAAACAACAAAATGACTCTTTACATGACTCTTATTTACATTGACTACTCTCTTTTTATTTTTGGAACAAGAGATGATGGAATTGATAAATACTTGATTTTTTTGTATTTTTCTGATTTTTTTTTTTTTTTTTGGACATAGAAACACTTTTGATACATATATAAAAGGAAACAAAAATTACATGACACTTTGCAAGAGGTAGCCCTTTTTGATGCACCCAGTTAAATTCGATGGTTGTCTTTCTTAATGTAACCTCCACCTTCTATCCCAACCAACCAAAGAACAAGCTAGTCAAGTTTCGTTCAGTATTCTAAAGTGATTGGCAATCGTGACTTCCTATCAAACACCTTGAAGATCGAGGCCATACATGTATTGGTAGATCGTGCGCGTGCAAATTTCTTATCACTATGTGAATTGTGCTAGAATCAGGGTGCCTAAATATCTAGACTAAGACTCCTAATAATTACATATTTGCACAAGAGTCAACATTTCAAGGTAAATGAGCTCCATTTTTATGATTTTTCATTTTTTAATTTTTTTTTTTTTTTTGAATTTTGATTTTTTAATTTTTTTGGAATTTTTCAATTTTTTCAAAAAGAAGAAGGAGTTCGATTTCAATTATGGCATATTATCGTGGTATCTACTCTATACCCCCAAACCTAAACTAAACATTGTCCTCAATGTTTCAAAATATGGAAAGAATTAAAATGCAACATATGGAAAGGGACATGCTGAGTAGAGTAAAAGGAGAGAGAATACCCGATTTCGGCGAAAGCAGAATTAAAACTCCGTTATTCAAGGCAAAAAAAATCCAACATATTTCAGCCGAGATCATATTGGATTAGCAAAATATATACAAAAGGAACAAAAGGGTTTTTTTAAGAAATTTTATCTACTGGATTATATACAAAAAATTCACCATACACCAAAAGTCTAAAGAGTTGAGGATCAACCCAAAAGAAAAAGTGTAGAGACATAGAAAGTTTCAAAACACTAAAATTGGACTTAAATGGGAGTGAGAGTGAAAAACCGAATGAATCACCCCTAAACCAAAATTTTTCAACAGGTTCACTTTTAAGCACAAAATCTAACAATTTTAGGGGTTCAGGATTCAAAAGGTCTAACTCATAATGGACTGTTTTCGGGATGGGCAAAGAAATGCATTCCAACTGTGGCTCTTTAAAAGTGTTATATTTTGAAGCAAAATAGTCCAAGAGGACTTGGGAGGCACACAGTTCCAATCCTAGATTAGGAATTTTCAGAAAAATCGGTTTGACAATATGGGTACAAACCAAATCTAGGTTGGGTGGAAGGCCATCAGATTGTGACTTAGGTAGAAGAATAGGCATATCATTATCAATCAAATCAAAATCTTCTAACTCATCTACACATGTCACATCATGCTCACAATCATCAATCAAATTGGCAAGATCACAATCAGAATTATCAACATCATCAACAGATTTATTCTCGTGTATCGGCACATCAGGGGAAACATCACATGGAATACTAGAAGAAATATCATGCATTAAGGTCGGGGCAGAGAAGCCTAATGTATTTGAACCCAAAGGTTCCATAACATTTTCAGTATAGACATGTTCTTCTAACATAACATCATAATCATCATCATCATGATAGGGATTTTGCAATCTAGGATAATTTTCAATCCTAAGGTCGGAGCTATTACAAGAATAAAACTCTAATTCATGGGGGTGACTCATATCATGTGGTGTTGTTCCTGTTTCCCTAACGGATTCCCATTGATGGGTTTTCTCTGCAATCTCGGCTAAAAAATTCCATGCATCATCCACAGATTTATCAATAAACTCACCATTACACATAGACTCAACCATGGTTCGAGATTTAAAGTCTAGTCCCTCATAGAGGATGACGACAAGTCTCCACTTCTCAAATCCATGGTGCGGACATTCACTCAACAAATCATTAAAACGTTCAAAATAGTGAAAAACAGTTTCCTCATCCAATTGGACAAAACAATTGATACTTTGACGAATAGCGATGGTCCTATGATGTGGAAAGAATTTTTGAAAAATAGATCTGTGAGTTGGTCCCAAGTGTTGATTGATTGTGGTCTCAAACCGTAAAACCATGTTTTGGCCCTTTCCTTTAAAGAAAATGTAAACAAACGCAATTTCAGAGAGTCTTCGGACATATGATCAGGTTGCATAGTCCGACAAATTTGTTCAAACTCTCTTACATGAGTATAGGGGTTCTCAGAATCGAACCCTCGAAATATAGGAAGTATTTGTATCATGCTTGCATTTATTTTAAAAGGGTTATTGGTTTGAGGTAATACAATACATGATAATGGAATTTTTATTGACGGATACATGTATTCATGGAGAGCACGAGGTTGGCCCATATTGAAAGACACAAAGCCCACTATTTGGTTTTAATGGGTTTTCAAAAATTTGGTTTTTTATGGGAAAATTTTGGTTTTGATGGGATATATTTGAAAAAGAAAATTTGGTTAAAATAAAACGGGAGCAAAGAGAAAGTAGAAATTTGGTTTTAAAATTGGGAGCAAAAGAATTTTTTTTTTTTTTTTTTTTTTTTTTTTTTTTTTTTTTTTGAAAATGAAGAAAATAAAATTTGGTTTTTGAAATGGGAGCACGCCCACTGTTGGTTTTGTGTTTGCTTTGGCCCAGCTAGGTTGAAAACTTTTGGTGGAACTGAGTCCAAAATCTCGGCCTAGAATTTGGGTACTCAGCCCACTAACGAGTTAACCTAGCGTGATCGGTTACAAGCTCAGCTGGGTTTAAAAACCCATAATACAAAATACAAGTCCAAATTAAACAAGCTCACAAAAATTAAATACAAGCCCACAAATTAAACAAACAAGCCCACAAATAAATTATTACAAACCCAACAGAAAATAAGAGAAGCCCAAAAATTGGCTTTAATATTACATGCCCACAATTAAAAATTGGAAGACCACAATTCGGGTTCTCTTAAATGGGTTACCTTTTAAGCACAGCCCAGCTGCTCTGATATTGTTGCAAAAACCCAGTTGGGCTTTGGTTCTTTTCCTTGGTGGCGTCCCAGCAGAGGAAAAACAGGTTCAGAACAGCAGGCCCAACAGCAAATGAAGTGAAGCAGATGCAGATGCAAATGCTATGCAGTGAAATGCAAAAATAGCTAATAAAACAACAAGAAAAACACAGCACCAATCCCCGGCAGCGGCGCCAAAAACTTGGTGGGCCCGGAGATGTGTAAAATTAAGCGTAATGAAAACGCGGGCCTACAGTAATACCGCAAGTGCACGGTCGTCGGTTGTAGCTCGTGCAAGTACGGGTCGATCCACAGAGACTGGGAGTGTTTTGTAGTGTTTAGCTATTTGGGCTCTAAATTGCTATTGTTGGGCTTTGATTACCCTTTGAGTAAATTTGGTCTAATGGGTTTGTTTTTAACAATGAAATGAACTGAGCTTGGGCTCAGTTGGTCTTGAAGTGCACTAGGCTTTGGGCCTTTAATTGAGTTCAGGCTTTTGGATTAAACCCACAGTTGACTGAATTGGGCTTTGAGCCTTAACCTAAACTGTGGCTGGGCCTTAATGAACTGGGCTGTGAGCCTTAATGAACTGGGCTTTGAGCCTTAATGAACTGGGCTTCAGTTTGTACAAACAATGGACAGTGGGCTTAGAGAATTTTTTTGGTCAAGAAGAAAAGAAGTGACCAGGAGAGACAGGTAACAGTGAGCAACAATGGCTCTAGGCCAAAACAGCAGCAGAACAAGGCAAGGGGAAGAAAAACAGCAGCAGCAACAGGGTTGCAGGGCAGTGCAAGCAGACAGCTGCAGTAGCAGTACTGCACAGCAGGGGAAAGAAAGCTGCAGCAGCAGCAAGGAAAAGGCAGCAGCAGTGGAGGGAAAGAAAAGCAATGCAGCAGTGCAAGGCAAAGAAAGCAGCAGCAGAACAAGGCAAAGAAAAGATGGCAGTGAAGTAATGGTGGCTCTAAGCCAAGGTAATAGTGGCAATGAGGCACAAAGGCAGTTAACAGGAAACAATGGAAGGTGACAGACAGCACAAAAGCAAGGGAAACTACAAGCAATGAACAATGGAACCAAGGCCTAAGCCAAGGGCAGGGAAGATAGGAAGCTAACAAAGCAAAGCTAAGGCATTCATCTAGAGTGGGAAGAGAACCAGCTTGCTCACAGTCACTAGTGAGCACTAGTTTCTCCCCACTGCTCAATCAAATCAATGCATCCTAAGCATACAAATGGAATGGAAAGAGAATTAGCTTGCTATGAGCACTAATTTCTCCCATTGCTCAATCAAATCAGTGCACTGAGGTTTAGCCTAACATTCCACTAAACATGTATCACATAACAGGTACAATAACATTACACAAACATCAACAGGAACATGCACATCAACAGGAACATCAACAGGAAACTAAAACCGGAAATTAAAACATGCACATTAACAGGAACATAACAAACAGGAACAACACAACATTTAAACTACTAAACAGGGAATGAAAATTGCAAAACAAGAACCCTAAAAATTAACAGTGAAATTAAAATTGGAATTAAACCAAAAATTGAAATTAAACCTAATTGGTAACTTGGCTAGTCCAAGAACACCTCTAACAGTGATACACAACCCTCAATTTATACCCAAACATTAAAATTAGGGTTTCCCCCAAATCCCAAAAATTAGGGTTTAACTTTCATTACCCAAAATCGAGGAATTGACTCTCTTATCTTCGACCCATTCCTCCTCTGATCTTCCTGCTTCCTCTCCTGTGTTCGATTGATGTCTAGAGCCTCATCTATTTTAGTGATTTCCAACCTAGGGTTTAGAATGGTGAGAAGTCACTAACATAGATGGCTAGAGAGATAAAGGAACGGACTGGGGAGGTACTGATGATGTTGGTGAAGAAGTGATGGTGTTGCAGAGATGAGGTGGTGGCTGGAAGTGGTCGGGGAAGGTGGTGGAAGAGAGGTGGCTCTGCAAATGTCGGGGAAGAAGGAAGCTCAGTTGATTTTGGGAGAAGGGATGCGTTTGTTTAGGGTGTATAGGGTTCCAGTACTAGGGTGTTGAGCGGTGCATCAAGATGGGTGTACCGCGAGCTGAAGCAGGGATAGCGAACTTTGATGACATCGAGTAAATAGCGTTGGATGATCCCATATAGATTGAATCGAACGGATACGATGGAGAGGTATGTGGCGACCGTTGGATTATGAGATACAACAAAATTGACGACACCAGATGGAGTTAGGTGTTGTAGTGTTAAGCGGAAATATCGAGGTTTGATGCGCAGGCAAAGAAGCGACCGTAGGATCTAAATGTGATCTAATCTGAAGGCTTGGAATTTAGGTACTATGGTGTTTTGCAGGGACTTCAGATTTTGATGAACGATGAAGAAGCGACCATTGGATGATGAGATGGATCCGATCTAACGGCTGAGAATGGAGGAGGGTATGGATATAGAAAATGGGTTTGGGTAAGGGTTTTGGGCCTTGGGTATGCCAAGCCCGTATCTTCTTTAAGGACAATTCTTCTTCTTCAAGCCCACTTCTAGCCTTTTGGTCTTGTGCACACCATTCTTCGCGTCTTCCTTGTGTAATTCCTCCCGGCTTTTCACTACTTTTCTGCTCTTTTCCGCTCTGCTATTCATCCAAACTTTATTTATTACCTAAAAATGCAAAATTAAGTAAGAAAAATATTTATTCTTGAAAACAATGAAAATACAGAATATGGGATAAAATGTAGAATTACTGCACAAAAGATGAGTTAAATGCCAACAAAAAGGGATAAATATATACATTATTTGGCACTCATCAATAAGGCCCCCAAACGTCGCAATGAATTAACTCAAATAAATCAACTGCCCTATTATTACTCAATGGAAAAGAAGTACGAGTTTGCTTGGCTCTATGACAGACATCACAAGCATGAAAATCTAACTGACTATCAATACGACCAATTTGAGGTAGATACTTCAAAGCTCGGATAGAAGGATGACCAAGCCGTTTGTGCCATAATTCTGTAGTAATCTTCTCTAACACAACGTTGACACGAGTTGGTTTCCCCGCCATCAAGCAATACAGCCCATCCGTGAGCTTACCCATACCAATCCTCGTCCTCAAAGTATGGTCCTGTATAACACATTCAGAATTAGTGAATTGAACACTGATAATATTCTTCTGTGCATGATTAACATGCGATAAAGATAAAAATTGAGAAACGGAGAGAAGATTGCATGTGAATTGAGGAACGAACAGCACATTGTGCAATATAATAAAGTAATTTAACTGCACAATCCCAATTTTGGTTGCTTGTATGCTGACACCATTAGGCATACCAACTTGAAGAGGACTAATATTATGACAAGATTCAAACAAATTGTCATCGCAACGAACATGATTGGAGGCTCCTGTATCAACAATCCAGATGTGACCACGCTTACCAGAGAGACGAACAGGATTTGTAGTTGGAATCTCACCAACGACAGCGTTTGCCTTAGCTGCTGGTTGGTTACGGTGAGCTGGTGATTCGGTTTTGAGATTAGCCGCAGGTGGACGTCTGGGATGGCGACCATCTGGATATCCGTGCTTCTCCCAACAGCGATCCTCAATATGCCCATTATGACCACAATAGGTGCACTTCAATGGAGGTTTGACAGCTCCTGTTTTCGATCCTTGTGGCTTATTTCCGTGAGCGAGAAAATACATTGGAGGAACGATATCCTCCTTTGGCTGAGTATAAGATCGAACCTCTTCCTCTTGAATGAGACGAGAGTACACAGTGTGCAGAGACGGAAGTGGTTCGGTGCCTAAAATACTAGAACGAACATTAGCATAATAGGGTATGAAACCCATTAAAAATTCACTTACCTGATCATTGTTACGTCGAGTACGAAGAGTCACATTAAGACCACAAGTACAACCGGAGCATTGACAAGAAGGTAAGGCATCAAAGTCATTGATGTCATCCCAGAGTTTCTTCAGCTTCCCGTAACAGTCTTGTATAGACTCTCCATCTTTTTGTTTGCAACCGGCGACATCAGATTTAAGCTGAAAATTTTTTATTCCATTCCCAAGAGAAAAACGAAGCCTGATATCTTCCCATAAATCGAATACGGTGTCACGATAAGAAATTGAGGAACGAAGAACTGGATCAATTGTGTTAAAAATCCAGGTAACGATCATGTAGTTTATAGTCCACCAGTCATCCATGTCAGAAGAATCAACAGAAGGTTTTGAGATTTTACCGTTAATGAAGCCCAGTTTTCGTTTCGCACCCAGAGAAATACGAAACCCTTTAGCCCATTCTTCATAATTCGATCCTTTGAGAACTACATGTGTGATGATAGTTCCTGGTCCATCATTTGAAGCTAGAGCATATATAGAGGACTGGCTGTTAGGTGAATAGGACGTTGAAGTTAAAACACTAGACATTGCTACCGGACTCAAGATACCATGAAGGTTTCTATAACCCAAGACAAGACAAGATGAACCAAGACAAGACGAGAAGAATAATTGAATTGTGATTCTCTGTGTCTTTTCATTGATAACAAGGACTCCTATATAAAGGAGTTAGATTTACAAAAATCTTGTGAAGATATTCTAAAAGAGGTGAATATTTCTCAAACAAGGTAAGTGAATATATACAAAATATACAAGAATATGCCCAATAGCTGGTTTCTTCAATCCATTTCCAAGGTACTCTGTTCATACTTCTCCACTAAAATATCTACAAGTGTTGGCATTTTTTCACTCCAACAATTTTGACCTTGAGTTCTTCAAGAGTGTACCAATTCAATTGTCAATTTCGCCTCCATGTTTTTGTTGATTTTGGCATCTTGATCCCTCAACCCATTCACGGCTCAAGGACGATGTTTCTCCTTCAAGAATCTTATTTGAATAATTCTCCTTTAAGATGGCCTCATCCTCTCTGTCTGAATTTCTCTCCAGCTGAATTTTCTGTGTTTTAGTTTCTTATGTTTTATGCTCTCAATCATTGTTGTAATATGTCCTCCTGATGTTTTCTGTTGTGTATCACTATGTCCAGCTTTTGAAATAGTGATGTTAATATCATCATTAGGTTTGTTTATCCCACTGTTAGGCCTGTAAGGCATTGGAAAAGTAAGTTGTAGGTGGGTTTTGTATAGAATGAATCAATTTTGATTCTTTCTTGGTTTCCCTTTAAGTTTCTGGTGGGTTATCTTTGAGTAAGTTTGGTAACCTGTTTTTCATGTTAAGTTTTTTCTATGAAATGATGAGAGTTATTAGGCAAGAAACTAGAATTATTTGTGGTGACTTTTATGATTCGGCACTGGATTTCAGCATTGAGGCCTGAGAATTATTCACTTAACAAAGAAGACCTTGAAGTTTTATGTTGAATATTTACCCTGAGAAGACTCTACTAGTCAATTTTGACTATAATAAATGCTTCGGTGAATTGATTGCTTTCGATGATCCATTACTTGGTCGTAATGGTCTCAACACTATGAGAGTCAGGCCTTTTTATCTCAGCCTTTGAGGTTCGAAACCACTGCACCAAACAACTATCATGGAGTCAATTGGATTGAATTTTGATTCCTTGGGCTCTCAAGACTATCTTGCAGCTTCTATCATAAGCTGTGGCATTTAAGAGAAGAATCATTGCATGGAGATACTCGATCCAGAGCAGCAAAATACCTTTGAAGTTTTGAAGCTGGATCCTAAACCAGATGCATCAGACAAGGCGTCTACTTTGAAGAAGTTTCGTGCAATGGATGGAGCAATTCGCTCCCCCTAAGAGACTCAAATCTAATGCAGCAAATACTCAGAACACTACCAGCAGCGACAACATTTATCCGCCACCAGTATGACCAAGTGGCTAAAAGATTTCGTCATGTCTCTATTTGATGAATACCACACCCAACTTTGAACTGATATGACTCATCTGAAGGCCGGTGAATAGCCTTCTCTATCTACCCATCTCAAGCTCGGAACCAATTAATAGCTTATTTCTAAAGCCCGTTAGCAATCCCACCTACCCCCAATTTTATTCCCCTTTGATTTTGTGAAAACTACAGGGAGACCCATTCTCCCAGATTTTTCCACTATCAAACCCACGGACAGAAAAGTTCAGGCACGCACTCATTTTCCCGTCAAAAATTCGTAGCAGACCCATAATTTATGAAATTCTGCTTCTCAATTTTTAAAAGGCCAAACTACCCTTTTCTTCGAGCGACGAACAGAGAGAAGCGAGAAGAAAACAATGGTGAACTCCGATTCTTCGTTTTTAACATTTGGATTTTTCTCTTTGTCAAATCTTTTCCCAAATCCTTTTCTGAATAATCTTCTCAATAAAAGTAGGGTTTCTGTTTCAAAATCTGCGATTTAAATCTGGGGATTTTGAGTTTTTGTTGTCTTTGATTGCACATGCATAAGATGTTATGCATTTTTTTTGTACTGCATAACTTGTTATGCACATTTTCTTTGTACTGCATAACTAGTTATGCATATTTTTTTTGCATCTGCAGTGATTTATGATAAGCATAACCTTTGATGCACATTGTTTTGTACTGCACAATGTCTTATGCATCTGCATAACTGGTTATGCATATTTATTTTACTTGTGCTACATAACAAGTTATGCATCTGCATAACTGGTTATGCACATTTTCTTTGTACTGCATAACTAGTTACGCAGATTTTCTTTGCATCTGCAGTGATTTACGATAAGCATAACCTTTGATGCATCTGCATAACTAGTTATGCACATTGTTCTGTACTGCATAATGTCTTATGCATCTGCATAACTGGTTATGCACTTTTTTTTGTGCCACATAACAAGTTATGCATCTGCATAACTGGTTATGCACATTTTCTTTGTACTGCATAACTAGTTATCCACATTTTTTCTGTACTGCATAACTTGTTATGCATCTGCATAACTGGTTATGCACATTTATTTTTATGCCACATAACAAGTTATGCATCTGCATAACTGGTTATGCACATTTTTTTTGTACTGCATAACTTGTTATGCACATTTTCTTTGTACTGCATAACTAGTTATGCATATTTTTTTTTGCATCTGCAGTGATTTATGATAAGCATAACCTTTGATGCATCTTCATAACTAGTCATGCACATTGTTCTGTACTGCATAATGTCTTATGCATCTGCATAACTGGTTATGCACTTTTTTTTTGTACTGTATAACTTGTTATGCATCTGCATAACTGGTTATGCACATTTTCTTTGTACTGCATAACTAGTTATGCACTTTTTTTTTGTACTGGATAACTTGTTATCCACATTTATTTTTGTACTGCATAACTGGTTATGCACATTTATTTTTCGTTAACTGAAAGTGAAAGTATCAAAGTAAAATAAAATGTTGATTTTGTTTGTGTTTCGTTCATTATTTTCGAAATGTTGTTTCTAGAATTTGTAAACTGTAAGTAGTTTTTAGGTTGGTTTTTTAGAGTATGAAATTGATTTTTCATCCATTTTTGTTGAAATTGATTTTTTTTCTGTTTCTTCTACTTGATTTTTTCTTCTTCGTCTGTTTCATCCATTTTTGTTGAAATGTATTCTAGGGTTTAGTCAAAAATGATTTACTTCTTTGAATCATCGATTTTAAATGATTTATTTCTTTAAATGATGGAGAAAAAATCTTTGCAGATCTGTTACAGAGATTAATGGAGGAATAGAGAAAGAAACCGGCGGAGAAGAAAAAAATTATGCCCAAAAACGATGAAGGGTAATAGAGTCTTTCAGTACGTTTTAAATATTTTTAAATAATTATGGGTGCGACTGTATCAGAAATTAATTGTGGGCCTAGAGGTAAGAATTTTTTTTTTTTTGGGCCTGCGCCTAAGTTCCCCTTTGATTTTCTCGTCATTATTCCAAACCTCTCGACCACATCAAATTTCTCATCTTCTTTTAATTCCTCTCCCCTTCCCGGTTCCAGTCTCATCTTTTAATCATGAACATTTTGGCCTGGAATTGCCAGGGCATCAATAATCCAACGATACAACACTTAAAAGATATACTCTCTTTACACAAGCCCGATATACTCTTTCTTTCTGAAACTTTACCTAATGAAAGACACATGTCAAGACTTGCCCAATCCCTTCAATTCCATAACCTAACCACAATCCCCAGAGTCGGTCGAAGAGGGGGACTCTATCTAATGTGGAACAACCTAAACATTCAAGTAATAACTTAATCCCATAGTTTCATCCATGTCCTTGTCACTCCCCCAACTCTAGTACAACCATGGTTCTGCACAGGCATTTACGGTCCTCCACATCCAATGGCAAGATCTGATTTTTGGCAGGATTTCCCAACAATTTTCCCCAACATAACCAACTCAACCGCATGGGTGTTTCTAGGAGAATTTAATGAAGCAACAAACCAGTCAGAAAAGAAAGGAGGAAGACAAGTCAACTATAGCGAGACTCAGCCATTCCTCACAATGATAGATCAAATGGGATTCATTGACCTAGGATTTCGTGGGGATCCATACACTTGGACAAAAAATCAACAGGGACAAGACAACATATTGGAAAGATTGGATAGAGATTTTGCAACCCCATATTGGCGCACGACAAATCCTCATGCTGTCGTCACTCACCTTCCGAGGATAGCGTCTGATCACGCACCCATCATTTTGAGCACCAAAGCAATTAAATAACGGAGACATAAAAATCACGAATTTGAACATCTATGGTTGACACACCCTCATCTAAAGAAAGTTGTAGTTTCTGCCTGGACTCAACAAAGTGATGCTGAACCTGCTCTGGATCTTCAACTAAAGCTAATCACCACTGGCCAAACTCTTATGGATTGGAACTAGGACACCTTTTGGAATCTTCCAACATTAATACGCAAATCAACATCACAAATTCAGATTGCTCAACATCAATGCGCCATTCACAATGGCGAGGAATTAGCATATTGGCTAAATCAAGAAAAAGAGTTAAGAATCAACACCTAACCTTACTACAATGTCATGCCACATATTGGGAACAAAGATCCAGAATATAATGGCTCCAGTTAGGGGATAATAATACGACCTTCATCCACACCAAAGCAACCATACACTGAAGTCGCAATAACATTCAACAATTACAAGATCAGCAAAACAACTGGGTTTCTGATATAGATCAAGTAATTTAGATCATCCTGGACCATTTCACAACTCAATACACAGCTCCGAACACAATAATCGATGAAGAACTATTTGAGGAAATAGCGCCAAGACTAACATCCACACAATGTGATTCATTGTCGGCAGAAGTGACAGTTCAAGAAATCAAGCAAGCTATGTTTTCCATCAATTCGGAAAGTGCGCCTAGGACAGATGGTTATAAAAGTAATTTTTTCAAAGTTTTATGGGAAACCACTCACACCCAAATAATATCTATGGTTCAAAGTTTTTTTAATTCTGTAAATATCCACCCCCTCATGAACCACACAAATATTACGTTAATTCCAAAAGTGGGCCACCCAACAAAACCATCTCAATTTAGACCTATCAGCCTCTGCAATGTCTGTTACAAAATCATATCAAAAATTCTAGTCAACCGTATTCGACCCCTTCCCCCATTTTTATAAGCCAGTATCAGAGCGCCTTCGTCCCCCAACGCTCAATTCATGATAGCATCGCAATCGCAGGGGAGCTATTTCACTACATTAAAACCTCAGCCATCACCAAAGAACCCAAAATTGATCTTAAACTAGATATCCAGAAGGCATATGATAGCATTGACTGGGGTTTCATTAAAAAAGCCTTTACAAAATTAGGATTCCCAGTAATTTTTGTGTACTATATCATGTTATGTATCAGCTCAGTCACCTAATCCATCAACATCAATGGAACCCCTCACGGTTTCATCACACCGACAAGAGGCATAAGACAAGGTGACCCCATATATTCATACATTTTCATTATATGCGCTGAAATTCTATCAACAAATCTGGAAAAACTGGGAGCCAAAAAGCTGGTTCGAGGTCTCAGAATATCGCAAAAATCACCACCCATATTACATCTTATATATGCATCTGACCTCCTAACCACATACAGAGCCTCCCAAGAGAGTAACATCCACCTAAAAAAGATGCTTCAATCATATCGATCATCGGCAGGACAAATAATCAATACAGCCAAATCAACAATCATCCACCATCGGAGATTACTAACAGACGATATAAATACTCTACACCAATTTTAAAACATGCCAACCACTTCAACCCTTCATATTTATCTTGGAGTCCAATTCAAACACAGGAGAACATCCCGCCACATATCAGAACCTTTGATTGAAAGACTGGATCATAAAGCTCAAGGATGGATGGAAAAATTCCTTACACCTGCCGGGAGGTTATTTCTCATTAAAACCTCATTAACTCCAATCTCTAACCACCTTATGCAAACACAAATTTTCCCCACTCACGTCCACAAAAAAATCGACCGGATTACCAGGAATTTTTTCTGGGGGCACGATTCCTTTGTTAAAAAACTTCACCCTTTAGGATGAAACAAGCTTCACACACCAATATCAAAAGGAGGATTCGGCATCAGGAAGAGTAGCCATCACAATAAGGCTTTGCTCATGAAAAGACTTTGGAACATTCACGATCAACCACATTCCATCTGCACCGGTATCTACAAAGATAAGTACCTCCAACATCAATCAATTTTTCAAGGTACGATCACTTTTCCTTCCACTGCTAGCCCTCAATGGAAGCAAATGACATCCCTTATACCTTTTTTAAAAGAAGAGTTATTTCATCGCATAGGAAATGGTTTAGACACCCCCATCCAAGCCAATTGGATACCTCATTTTCCTAACCTTGATCCTACCCATTGCTATCCTATCCAAACTGTAGCAGATATAATTGATCCGATTACTCATAATTGGAGACATGATCAGCTACACAACCTTCCACCTGATGCAATATAACATATTATCAATATCCATCTTCCCCTGAACAACAACCCAGATAAAATAATCTGGCCACATTCGAAATCTGGAAAATATACCACTGCTTCTGGATACAACTATTTAACCCAACAAGATAACCACACAACCATAAACCCTCTCCCAACCAACAAATTTCTATGGACCTTACCATGTCCTCCAAAAATTCAGCTTTTCTTGTGGAAAGCTATCAACGAAGGATTACCAGCCTTCTCTTTATTACACCACATCAACCTCACCAATTCAAACATGTGTCCCAGATGCAACTCTGACCCAGAAACAGTAACACACATTCTTATTAAATGTCCCGTGGCAATAGCGGCGTGGACCAACCTCTTAAACCGCATACCCATAAACCATCTTCAACATAACAACCATCCATTCATTTTCAATCCTCAAACAACCATATCACATATTCTACAAGCTTCTATCGATATAACCAACACCACATCTTTCTGTTTTCTTTTCTAGACACTTTGGACAACCAGAAGTGAACTTGTCTTCAACCAAACCCAATCTCACCAAGAAAACAACCTGAGGAAAGCTCTAGCACAACAACAAGAATTCGAATGGGCAAGAAAAATCTCCCCACCAGTGATACCTGGAGATCCAACTCAAAGGATAGCAACAACAATGGCAAGAAAAACTACAATCATTCAAGTTGGATGGTCTAATCCAGATTAGAGTTGGATAAAAATAAACACATATGGGGCTGCTAGAGGAAATCCAGGTACGGCAGGAGAGGGATTCATTTGCATGGACTCAAATGCACAAACCATCATGGCTCTTGCACAACCTCTAGGTTTAACTACACGTTGACGACAGAGACTTGGGCAACAGTAATAGCAACCAGAATGGCGACGGAAAGAAAATGGCCAAGAGTAATAATTGAAGCGGACTATGAGAATCTAATGCACTTTATCAGAACATCAGCAAAATCTCCCTGTATATATCACAAATGGTTTCATAAATCAAACAAAGAATGCGCCACATACCTTCCTGCCACATTCAACACAATTATAGAGAAGGCAACCAAGCAGCTGATGGTATAACAAACTTTGCAGCAGATAGAAGCGAAGAAGGAAACTACTCGACAACGATATGGGATCAACCAAACCCTCCTTTTATTAATCAAATTCTATTAAGTGACTATATGGGAATTACTTTCCCCCGTGTAATCGCTACTTAATTCCTTTTTAATATATACATGCTCAAAAAAAAAAACTAATCCCGCTCAGAAATATATATACAAGAACTTCTCTCAAATGATACATATACAATAGTAATTTTGTTTGCAAATAGAATAACCAACATAGTAAACATAGCAGAATTAACTAATTAATGGAGTCAACTCCTCGAATATTTCGCTGCGCACTCTGATCTGTCACTGAAACTGAAAGTGGGAAAGGGTGGGCACATCATCCCTAGAAGGGGTACCCAGCAGGAACAGAATTTAACTTTAAAGAAATCATGAGCAAGATTTGGAAAACAATACATGTTTTCCCAAACATCAAAGTGACTAAGTCACTGGAAATGCACAAACAATGTATATGGACAAACTCTTTCTTCAAACATTATATAATAGTGATGCCAAGTTTTTTCCACACCTACATAGCTATATTGATGCCGGGTTGTTCCACACCTAATAAGCATAAAACTGAATTCATGTAGATATAAATGAAGGAGAGTATCCTATATAACACATGTGGAAATTCTCATTACCCATAACAATTCACATTGACAACAAAACATTACAAGTACTTTCCAATTCATGAAAATATTCAAAGAATCAACTGAACAATCATAATACAAACTAAACAATGTATGAAATGCACAAATAGACAATGCATGAGTTTATTAAACATTAACTTTTGTAAAAGAAACAACAATGGTTTCAAAAGAGTTAAAAGTATTCCCACCTCTTTTGATGACAAGCCACGCCTACCTCGAGATCCATGATCCACTGGTTCATCCTTTGAATCGATCGTTGTTAATATTGAATAACTGTTAATCATACAAAAACTCTAAGAATCTAGCCAAGATGGATCACACAAGAATCATACAATTCTATCTAATGGTTCTAAGCCCGTTATGGTATATCATTCTCTATCTTTAACATAACTAAGAGATTACTAATCCAATTAGGTTGATTCTTTATTCCATAACTAAGTCTTATGAATATCTACAACTTTGAAGAAGAAATCAAATGCTAATTCGGACCATAAGTGGTCCAACATGTCTAATTAAGAATGATTATTCCTAAGCCCTATTCTACTAAGAACCCATTAACTAAGGTCCAGTCCATTAGTCATCTAACAGTCAAACTAACAGTCACATGTCAACTAACAATCAACGTCTAAGTCAAGTCAAAGTCCAGGGTCAATGGTCAAGTGGTCAACGAGTCAAACTAGAATCTGTAAACAAACCAACTAAGGCAATCACAGGTAAAACTAAGTGAGTCGACTCAGTTCACAATACTTATTTAGGTAATACAAACTAAGACATTCTTCTACTTGAACTCCACAGGACTAAATATGATTTCATTAATTCAAAAACAACTACACAATTCAATCTCAGATACAATTCCAGCTTACCTGCAATTGCAGTTCCAAGCTTTCACTCTTTCTACATACTACCAAATCAACTTCATTGTAACTACTCTGTTATTCATGTCTGAACCAGACTACCACCATACCCACACTCAAAAATAACCTCAACACAGATTTATTCACACACATCTCAACACATCCTAAATTCCTACAACTTTAATTCTATAATATACATAGCTGTAACAACTTCAACACCTCAGTTTCAAACTTATATCTGTCTTAACCACAACCTGATCAATCCCATACCACCTGCACTACTTAATTCTCATTTCTGCAACACCAATTCAACCTTCATACTTTGTTTCACATAATTATACAGCCATCATGTCATTGCTTCAATCAACTCCATCTCCACAACCTTACAACTTACACAACCAATTTGTAACTCAAATCTTAGATAACATTCATCCATGTATCAACAACAATATCACCAGCTTAATTCCATTACCACTCCATATTAATAAAACACCATCCTCAAGAACTTAACCACAACACCATGACCCAACAATTCCTAAATTCTTCACAGAAACCTTAACTCTACTTCTCCCTGATTCGTCTCAAAACCCAAGCAATACTAAATCTTCTTCTTCTTAATCCCATCGAATACACCTCATATCCCATCATAATAAATTCATAAATCAAAGTCTCTCTAAAAACTCTCAATTTCATCACTCGAACTCTCACTGAGGAAGAATAAAGAAGGAAAGAAGAAGAGGGAAGAAAACGAAGAAAGAGCAAGACGAAGAAAGAATGACTTTCTTAACGCATGGATTTGAGATAAGACCAAAAAGATAAGATAAACCACACACTCAGCTGGATAAGGGAATCCAAGTCGGCTAAGCTGTAAAAAGACTATTTTTCCCTTCTCACAATTTCGATGATATCTTATTCGTTTGATACTCGATTGACACGTTCGAGTAGTCCATTCTGCGTAACTTTTCGAGATCTATCCAGCGGTACAAGTATTGTATCGAGATCGTTGTTAGATTAATTTCTATTAATTAACGTTTGTGTTAAACTAATCGAGTTATTAGTGGCTAAGACGACTCTTGACTAGTATAATAGCGTTGACGAGCTTGAGGGTCCTTACATGGATCTAGGAGAGACGATGCACAACGGTGCACTCCCTGGATAGGGAAAACCAGATAATCCATATCGAGAGGGGTTAACCGATAACTTCAGCTCCGATGAAGAGGGGAACCCCCTATGTCGGACAAGATGATATCCATCCAACTCAACCAGGAGGGTTAAATGGTTTTCCAAGGAAAACTATGAACTATGATACGGAGAAGGACGAACCTTATAACAATGGTAACACCACTGAGACCATTGCAGCCATCCTCAAAGCGCATGAGGCGCGTGATGAGCTAATAACGAAACTAGAAAGAAGTAACAAAAAGTTAGAACGGAGAAACCACAGGCTAAAACGCTAGGAGAAGAAGAATGCGCCACTCACTACCATAGAGGAGACCCCTGAGGAGTAGAATTCTCTCGAGAACTTGAAAGATGACGAGCGACTCAATATCCCTGACACCTCAAACGAGGAAACAACGAATTATTTTCCTAAAGGAAGCAGAGGCATCCTAGAATAGGAGGATAGACCATCTGAGGTATCATCCGATGTGGATCCAAATCACAGGCGAGAGAGTAATATAAATGGATAGGCCAAATGCGTAGTTTATAATCTCGCCACCAGTAATCCCAAATGAGGAGAGCCCTCGAAGTCAACTCATTATAAGATTGTATCGTACACCGAACAATGGGATGAGAACTCAGGGCGATCTCGATATCGCCATCGATAAATCTCTTTCTCGCTCGAGAGAGCACATGGAAGGAAGAAGAAGGTCGAAACAAGGAACATAGATGATCAGTTATAGACCCGACTCTTCCACCTGGAGGCTATGTGTAAAGAGGTCACATGAAAACAAGAAAGCAAGAAGTTGGCAGAGGTAATGAAAGAGGCAGGACAATCCCCTTTGTCGGAGAACCTATTAACACAACCATTTACAAGTAAATGTTCCCTCCCGACGTTCACAACCCCATTCACTGGAATCGGGGACGCAATTGAACATCTTAGTACTTATCGCATGAAACTAACCCAGTGAGACCGATATGATGTGGTTTTGTATAAATTTTTCCCAGCTAGTCTGAAAGACGAGGCCCTAATTTGGTTCAATAATTTACCAAAAGGATCAGTTAGATCATTCGCACAACTATCCGAGCTGTTCTTAGAAACATACATTCACAATAGCATAGTCAAGCCTGAAGTTGACGTACTGTTCTAGTTGGCCCGTGGACCAAATGAGTCACTCCGATCTCTGGTAACACATTGGGGAAAACTATGTGCCGAGATCGGAGATCGGAAGAGTCTTATAGGCATACGCGATCTTGGGATTTAAAACAGTTTGAGAAAGACAGACCCTATATTCATCCGCATGTATGAAACCATGCCGGAGAATCTGGGAATGTTGAGAGAAATCCAGGAGGACTATGTTTCCCTTGAAGAACTTCAAGACGGTACCTATGATAAGATGGTAAAAAGAACCAGTAGAGAAGCATATGTGGTAGAACCAGAGAACCTCCAGGTGCCAGCCCAAGGAGCAGGGAGACCCAACAATGGCTCAACCCAGTTCGATAAATATCAGAGTGGATTATGGAAAGGGCGAGACGAAGCCCAGTAAAAGAAAGGAAAAATTTGTAGACCCGGTCTATACAAAACTAAACACCCTCATATCCGAGATCCTTAAGAAGATCGACAGACAATACAAAATCACTTACCCATGTAACAGAGGTCAGCATCCCGAACGGGCCAAAGATAGAACTGACTTCTGCGAGTTCCATCAATTCTATAATCACACGACAGACTCGTGCAGAGACTTGAAAAAGATGTTACATGATCTGATCGACAAAGGAAAACTCCAGGAGTACATCGCCCGACCAGCGATCCAACCACCCACTGGGGCACCCATACATCATGTGGAAATCCCTCATGAGGCACAATATTTGGGATGCAATACGATATCGCACTCAGCTATCATTGCTCCGTCTCCTGAAGAAAATATTACAAGACGAATCCATAAACCAAAATTCTAAGGTGACAAAGTCTTCAGTGTAGTTAGAGATCCTCATATTGAGGAGTGGATGAAATTTCCTATCAGTTTTTCAGCCTAAGAGGCACCTGATGGAGGTATGAACTATAATGACCCACTAGTGGTCACGATGGCCATCGCACTTCCCGAACACGAAGGCGAGGTAGAAAGATCTAAGGCATCACTATGGGCCATGCCTAAGATCCTAATCGATGGAGGAAGCTCTGTCGAAATATTATTTTACGAAACATTCAAACAAATGGGTCTTAGAGACGACTTTCTAATACCCTCCACCTAAAACATATTTGGCTTCAATGGTTCATCGACCCGCCCAAAGGGCGAGGTAAAATTGGAAATTCGGGTAGGAAAGATCCCCACCTTAACCACTTTATGTATAATGGATGTACTTTCACCCTACACAGCTATCGTCGGGTGATCCTGGGTCTATGGTATCAAATGAGTTTCCTCGACTTACCATCAAAGGCTAAGGTTCACTATACCTGACGGAGTTGCAGAAATCATCGAAGACTCTGGTGAGGCAAAATATTGGTACGATATGGACATACAGAACGGTGAAAACAAGGTAAATTCACCCAAAGCAACAAAGAAAATGGCGAAGAGCCACAAAAATGTTAATATCCACATGACATATAGGCTAGAACTACAAGTTCGGATGATGCATCCACTGCGGACCCTAGACCATCCACAAATCCTTTATGACAATTACAGAGCCTCTCCGATATTGGAGAGCATGGATTGGATCAGCCAGTCCGAAGAATCAACATCGAGCAATATGTGGACATCACACCCAAAATCGAATTACTGTCCTTGATAGATAGTTATTCTGGGTACAAACAGATCATCCTCGGTGATGAAGATCATAAATGTACCTCACTGAGCTCTCCCCGAATGGAGTCCGAGTCTAAAAATGAAGGAATACAAATGGGCGAACGATTATATACATCCCCGATGATACAAGAGACAAAACCAAGCAAAAAGCTTTACATTCGCTTGACCACTACTGACATCTCGATTGGGGAAGTAATGACTCAAATGGCAGGGAATATATAAAGACCAATCCATTCCATAAGCAGTATAAAAAAACTACTCGAAAAAATAAAAAAACATGCTATCATTGGTATACACTACACAAAAATGGCGAAAATACTTTTATAAATACATTATGAATGTTATTACAAAAACTTCGAAAGAGTCTATACTAGACCATGATGACAAGAACGAAAGAATCCTTAAATGGAAGGCTCAGATAAAGCAATTCGAGATTAAATTTCAATCTCACGATGGAATAAAAATACAAAAGATCATAAATTCCTTGACCAGAACCCCTCTCGACGATGTAAAAAGACACTCCGGGAAGGGGAACAATCCGAGAGGTCAAGTGAAAAGTAAGAAAAGGTCAGTATAACCAATAAATTCCCCTCCCCCCCCCCCCCCCCCCCCCAAAAAAAAAAGAAGCAAATAAGGGTACGAAAGGTATTAGATGATCGATGAAAACTATTTCACACATCGAGGAGAAACACTAAACCAGCAGTATGTCAAACAGCGTGACACAGTTACACCGAGGCTCCCTGCCCAGGATGGCCCAGGAAAGACGAACAACAAGACTAAGAAAATGAAACCTGACGATCAAACAACAGACGCAGGCGTGATCCTAACAATAGGGTCCAGGGACCGAGAGGAAATTTTAACCTCGGACATGTTATCCCCAGGACCAGACGAACCCACACTACACCATTTTTAGGGATTAGCAACGGAGCCTAGCCGTTGCTGACTGGGCTCGCAACGGCAGGTTGACGTTACAAAACATGGTGTTGCATTTTTTCGCAACGGCATAGTCTCCGTTGAGACTCTTGGTCAGCAACGGAGATTCGCAACGTACCATGACGTTGCGACGCTGTTTATTCGCAACGGAGGTCTGCCGTTGCTAAGATATTTTAGTTACAGGAGTACCCCTACCCGGAGATAAAATGTTATTGGTTATGGTTCTAATTTGCTGGTTATGGTTCTAACTTAGCAACAAATTAAAGACGTTGCTAATATTTTGCAACATAAAAAAAGGTCAGGTCTTCATTGACCTAGTCAAAATACATTTACCCCCACATTTCCCCCCTGCAGTTACTAAGTTCCCCACATTCATCATTTCCATAGATATACATTCATTCATTCATTCATTCAACATACAAAACTGTATCAAATTGTGAAAATGGATTCTTCAATTGATTTTAACAAAAAGTATGAGTATTTGATACAAATGTGTTCTATGTATCACAAAAAAATAGTGTACACATTAGAAACATACTTGGTTCCTAAGTTCAGTTCATGTAAAGTTACGAAATTCCTAAGTTCTTCTAAGTTAAATTACTATAAGTATATGCTACATAAACTTACAAATCTTGTAGCTGCTAAGGGACCTAATGGATGCTTCCTTGCTGCTTTGTTCTCCAAACTTTCTGATCTCATGAGCATCATTCAATTAACATGTGAAAAAAGCATCACAAATTCTTCTAATCAAATATCCAGTATGCTTATAAAGATTGAGTCGAAGAATAATAGGCTATATAATCAAATCAAAAGAACCAACATACTTCACACTAATAAGTAGCTTATGCAAGAGATTGAAAGTATAAAACTACACTCAATGAAACATGTATGCCTAGTTTTCCTAAAACCCACAAACATCCCTATCACTACTTATATGGTTCTGTTACTCTTGCTATCAATATACATATGGTGTCATTCCATACAACAAGCTTAATGTCCTACCTGGTGGCGAGTTCAATTTCTGTTCAACTGAATTTTCCCTGGTATATTCAAGAGATGTCAGTTGATTGCTACAACTTTAGCAAGGCGCATTTCAATTTTAGTTGACATGACTTTATATCTGCACATTTCAGGCTTAATATGCATGCCAAGAAGTGAAATCAAATTTAAACAAAACTCTAAAACTAACTTCATTCTTTATGCAAGTAAAGAAATAGCAAACTTCATTCTTTATCAAATAAAACTCCAAAACTAGCAGCAATATACCTTCCCAGATAAGCGTGTGGTTGGAAAACAAATTCATCTTGTCCTGGGGATGCTAATGGTAACACTTAGATGCAAATGAAAACATAAGAAATATTCATTAAAACCATGGAGCTATCTTTACAAATTAACAATCAATGCACATTCTTAGTCAAGAGCTTATCTTTAAGAGCTTTGAGAGATGGTTCCAGGTCTGACAAAAGTGTGAACTGAACAAATAAAACAAAAAATACATACAAGTTAAGACAGTTGTTATGAAGACCCACCAGACCCAATTGCTTGATGAATAAGATGCAAATGATATTGTACCGAATATACCGGAGTAAGGTCACCAACAACATAGTCCGCAGCAACATAATGAACAACATAGTACCTAAAAAGTGATTACATAACAAACATTAATATCCATAAGTTTGTACTCAATATGATAAGCATAAGAAAAGGAAGTATACTTACCATGGTTTGATATTACCCCGGATGTCTACTACCACTTCAATTTGACCTGCACTGCACTCAGTTGCGCAACAAAATACAACAGAACCCAAACCACAAACATACATAAAGAGAAACTGATTATATATATTAATATTGCCGGTTCACATAGATACATTATGATTCAAATATTTTAAGCACAACTGCCTGAGAGTTCTGCTTATGCACAACTACATAAGAATCTGCCTGAGATTCTTCCTTATGCACAACTGCATAAGAATCTACATGCTAGCATGCTAAGCACGTGTACAAAAGTGTTCCAAAAAAAGCAAAAAAAGCAACAAAAAAAAAACTGCCTGAGAATCTTCATTATGGAAAACTGCATAAGAATCTACATGTTAGCATGCACATCTACAAAAGTGTGAACATATATAAGAAAAAAAAAAGATAAAGCCATATATATTTGTTAATAAAGTGATTATCAAGCATTATATACGATGGCTGAGATATCTCCAAAAAAGTAAGTCGACCGCTGACCAGACTAGTCATTTCTGATGCACTTCTTTGGATGAAGCACGTACCCTCCAATTCCAACATCTTGAAAGGTTGAAATAAACTTGTTAACTTTCAAGACTGGTTCATTTGGGAGGAAAATTTTGTCCACCATCACCTTTCCAAGATTATATGGTACAATACAGCCGTGACACATACGTCCCATGGCACCAGTGCACATCCTACCAACAACAATGACTTCATCATCAAGGTTCAAAAATGAACATGGAGGCATTTCAGTACCTGCTAGTGATGATAGAGTTGGTGAAGGTGTTTGAGCAGGTGAAGGTGTTTGAGAAGGTGTGGGTGTTTGAGCAGGTGTAGGTGTTTGAGCAAGTGAATCATTATGAATAGGAGAAGCTGCATGACGTTGTAAACAACTGCTGTTGTTTGATGCAACAACTGACCCTGGCATTGTAGTTTGAATTTCCTTCACAATGTTACATACTGATCCTAAACCTGTGATCAGAACCTCCATCTTGGTACTTAGCTCCTCCAAGTGATGCTTGACAGCTCCATCCTTGGATTTCAATTCTTGTACTTTGGCACGCGCAGGAGCAGAAAAATCATATTGTATACGAGTAACAAGACCAACAACACGAACCCGTCCTCTACATTCCTTCCCAAAAGCTTTAATCATTACATCTATGTCTGGTATAGGAATACCCGCAACTTTTTTCTGGTTGATATCCTCTTGCACCTTCTTAAGATCATCATTCCATGTTGAGCATAACAATGTATGTGTCAGATATAAAATATATAAATGACTAGTAGATAGTATACATATGAGTACTAAAATTCAGATGAAACACAAGCTGACTCACAAAGTGTTTTTGCGCACTAGGTAGAATTACCCTTCCCTCTTGAGTATGATCTTTAATCCATACATCATAGGTGGTGATTTCCACATCAGGATTCTCGCGCTCCTACCGATATAACGAGTAGATTTGTATGAATCAATCTAAAGAAGGATAAGACTAATCATAATGGACATATTTTGAGATTATAATACTGAAGTCAATATACATACCAGTTCAGCTTTGACCAAAGAATGAGGTTTACGACTGGAGGTGTGAGAGTGGTCATATAGTTGTCGCTTCCTCTTGTGCTCAGCTCTACTTTCCTGTTGTTTAACAGTGTTTTCATTCAAACAGAATTCGATTCACTCCTCTTCAGGTACATCAGGAGGAATATGTGCAATTCTTAACTCATGAGTTGGATAGGGATCATAATAAGCATATCGTAACTCATGCTTGTGTCTCCTCCATATAGGAGCCATCGACTTAAACACATTAATATTACAAGGCTCGGGTAAGGATATGCTTTCTGAGAAAAAAAAAAAGTTATTTAGAATATATATAGAGCTAGCTACATTCTTAGCTACTTCTAACTTTTCCCCATGAAAACGCCATGTCGTGTATGTAGAAAGAATACCATACTTAAGAAAATGCAATAAAATTTCACTAAGTGGCCCCAATCCTTTACCATTCTTATATCTACTACCAGGGCATGAAAATAAGGTATTTCCGCTACCATTTGTATTAACAAACTCGATAAATGACCTAACACCTTCTATGTACTGAGCAGACTTACAAGGACATTTCATCCATCCCATATTAACCGTATATGACATACCCTAAAGACAGTATCTATGTTAAAATTCAGAGAGTATATGTACATTACATCAATACAAATCAGCAGCATTTTTTGATATGATATCTACTACAACTCTAACGTGTACCTATGAGTTTGATATGTACACAAAATAAGATTAATCAAAAAAATACTATCATTTAAAACTATACTAAATCCATTCCATGAAATTGATACATGTACTTCAATTATAAACCGAGTGTACATTCCTAACAAGAAATGAATACAATCAAACAATGAAGCTAATTGGCTATCCAAATCATAAAAACATATATTTTCTGTCCAATTAAAGCTACATGTTAGAATTCAAGTGTATATCATGAATTTGACATGTCCCCTTAAATTCTAACATGTAGCTTCAACTGAGTCCCAGCGGGAGGGTTGCCGAAGCCCTTAGGTTAACGACAGAAACATCCTCTCAACAAAGAGAGAATGAGATACAATGAGCTTATGCGATTCAACACTAGGACCATTTTTATCATGATCAATGAGATTCCATCAAAATCAAAATCCAACTTATAAAAGTTATTAAGTTCAGTCCATACAAACTTACAAAAATCTTTAAGTTCAGAAATTATACAAAATTTCTAAGTTCAGTCCATACAAACTTATAAAATTCTTAAGTTCAGACCATACAACTTATAAAAACTTCTAAGTTAAGATATTATACAAAATTTCTTTAAGTACACCAATTTAATTCTAACATGTAGCTTCAACTGAGTCCTAACGGTAGCGTTGCCGAAGCCCTTAGGTTAACGACAGAAACATCCTCTCAAAAAAGAGAGAATGAGCTACAAGTAGCTTTTTCAATTCACCACTTGCACCATTTTTATCATGCTCAATGAGATTCTATCAAAATCAAAATCAGACTCACAAAATTTTTTAAGTTCAGTCCATACAAACTTAGAAAAATCTCTAAGTTCAGAAATTATACAAAATTTCTAAATTAAGTCTATACAAACTTACAAAATTCTTAAGTTCAGACCATACAACTTATAAAAACTTCTAAGTTAAGATATTATACAAAATTTCTTTAAGTACACCAATTCAATTATAACATGTATCTTCAACTGATTCCTAGCGTTTGGGTTGCCGAAGCCTTTAGGTTAATGACAGAAATATCCTCTCAACAAAGAGAGAATGAGCTACAAGTAGCTTTTGAAATTCACCACTAGGACCATTTTTATCATGCTCAATGAGATTCTATCAAAATCAAAATCAGACTACAAAAATTATTAAGTTCAGTCCATACAAACTTATAAAAATCTCTAAGTTCAGTCCATAGAAACTTATAAAAATTCTTAAGTTAAGACCATACAACTTATAAAAACTTCTAAGCTAAGATATTATACAAAGTTTCTTTAAGTACACTAATTCAATTCTAACATGTAGCTTCAACTGAGTCCTAGCGGTAGGGTTGCCGAAGCCCTTAGGTTAACGACAAAAACATCCTCTCAACAAAGAGAGAATGATCTACAAGTAGCTTTTTGGATTCACCACTAGGACCATTTTTATCATGCTCAATGAGATTCTATCAAACATCAGCTAAACAATATTGGAACCAAAATAGTCAAAACAGTTGGATATACCTTCTTAGTTTTCCTAAACCAATTCTCCCAGTTCTTCTTCAAACTCTAATGAACTGAACTTCGGTTTTTCAATTTTGACAAGCCTAGACATGGAAAAAAAAAGAGCATTAGATTCAGATAAACAACAAACCATAAAATGGAAAGAAAATATAAAAGGAACCAAAATAATCAAAATAATTTCATAGTTGGATATACCTTCTTACTTCCTGAACCAACTCTGACTAATTCTTGTTCAAGCTCCAATGAACTGAACTTCAGTTCTTCAATCTTGACAAACCCCAACATGGAAAAAAAGAGAGGGGTATTAGATTCAGATACACAACAAACCATAAAATGGAAAGAAAAAAAAGAAATAAAAAAACCGAAATTGAAAGAATCGGGTTCACAAGTGAAATTGCAAAACTGAAATCAAACATTAAACCCTAAAAACGGAAAAATTAAATGGAACCCTAGGATTCGATAAACTTAAATCAAAATCTCAAAATCCTAGAAATCAAATCTATGAACTATATAAATCACAACTGAAACCCTAGAAATTGAGATCTATAAACCATAAAAACTATGTCAAGAATTATACTTGATGATATATAGTTCTACACGATGATGGATTTTAGAGACTGAGAGAAAAAAAAAAGCTCAGCTGAGCAGATCGTGATAGAAATGGAGATGGAGACGAGAGGAGAGGGAGGAGAGACTGAGTCTCTATGGTTTGGCGGAGAAAAATGAAGAGGGTACTCAGATAAGGGCTAGGATATACCCTAGACTTGGATTAAGGGTGGAAAAAAAAGGTGTCTGGACCGAAATTTGACTGGGGCGTATTTATCAGCTCTCGTGTTCCGACCAAGCAAGTGGTTCGCATGCTTGAACTGGGCGCAGTTGCAACTCGCAAATTTTCCTGTGAGGTTGCAAAATTTGCAACGGCACATCACTGTTACGAAAAATTAGCAACTGGAAATCACAACCGAAATTTCGCAACCGACCTAGTGCCGTTGCAAATCTTAGTTACGAATCCCTTAAAATGGTGTAGTGCCAACAAAGGAGGAGATTACCTCCAACCGGAGCCTGGGATTGAAAACAAACACATCAATCTAAGAGAAACTAGCCCAGACGATATGGATCGAAGGAAGACTTCGCCATACCAACACGACTCAAGAGGAGTCATCCCATGCACTCCTCGCGACCACCGCGAAGGGGAGGAGAGCACACAAGATCGCTCAAATTAAAAGACAAATAGTCAAAATGCCTTCAAGACATCAAAATGACTAGAGAGCATATGATGCTTAAACGACCTCTTAAAAGGGTTAGCTTTTGAAGCAAGAATTTAATCCTTGCTTATAACAAGGTCATGAGATCTTCCTCAAATGTACTAAGGGTCTACACATCCTCTTTTGAGATTAATAAAATTACCCCTTTTGTGCACATTCTTCATTTTCCTTGATTTTTGTTTATTTTGCTTATGTTGATTTTTATTTTATCCTTTTTCTTTATTTTTTGATTTATGTTTGCATATAGAATAATCGCATACTTGCATTACAAAAAAATACTATCAAGACTATGGCAAGGTGCTATCCACACTTTCCATTCTACAACGAATGATGCGGGTAAAATACCTAAGCTTCCCAACACGGAAAAATACCTAAGGAAATTCCATATGACTTAACTAAGCAAGATGAATCGGGGGACACCCTAAACTACGTAAGATGGGAAGACCTAAGGTAATGCCATCACAATCATAAGATCGGATGATGTCCTGACATAACATGATATATCCGAATTTTAATAACTTTCTTATGGCTAAGGAAAGAAATATTCAACATAAATATTACCCTTCAAAAAATGGTTAAGAAATAAGTGAGTCAAGCATCAGACCACTAAACCAGAAAAGGTAGTGTAACCTAAACTGGACACTATTAACAGTCAAGCCCATGAAGGCGCCAGACCAAGGCAAAGAAGGAGACCACGTCATACTTAAAATCCGACACCGTAAGAGGTGACCCATCCAACTAAGGAACTGATCACTCCTGGGATTGGCCATCCATGGTTGGATTCAAAGTACAAGCTCTCCCACGTATCCCAAAAAGGCACAGGTCACATGATGAAAGTAAAGAAATATTCTACTTCATAAAAACCAGTACCCCGAAAGGAAAAGTATCCCTGCCTCCCATATACGAGAACTTAACAAAAGTTTCACACCTAGAAAAAAGTTTGGTCAGCACACTAACTGAGTTAAACCAGTTAGACACCACCGCATAGGCGGTGTAAGAACCCAACAAAAAATGTTCTTATGATGCTACCTCGGACACAACACGAGGTATGAATGACATAAACCAAAAAGGATATGATTACAAGCTAAGGCTTACACGAGAGCTAACGAAATCAAGCTTGTCCACGGAGCACCTTGATCTGTATCCATCCGATCCTCACCGCCAGCAACGTTAGGAGCAACTCGCTCGTCGTCGGACTAAGCAGGAAGGGCTGAACCACGACACTGTGATCGGATCCGGAGATACCTATATAATAAACCGCAATCGCACGGTGTCTAACTAGTAGACAGAGGGAAGTACGGGTCGGACCCACAGGGAGCGGTGAAAAATACTGTAATCAATATCTCTGATTGACCAACAAAGATGTTTTTGGATTTTAAAAGAATAATAAAAGAAAAATAAACTAAACGAAAAATATAAATTCACTGGGAAAGTCGGTAACCAGGGTTTTTTAGTATCCACCACAATTTCTATTCAATCACTGAAATGAAATATAATTCATGAATAATTAATTATCGTTCATTCTATCGACATCACCTATTATATGTATTAGAGTCGCAAATATCGGTAGGACACCCTAAGCATGGCACATCAAAAGAATAAATCCAAGTATGCACCATCAAATTGCATTAGCGTAAAAATTATACGAAACTAAAATCACAAATATTATCCGGCTCTTCTAAGCATTACCCATCAAAGAAATTAACCCAAGCATGGAATATCAAATAATGAGACAAATATATTTTTGAACCTAATAATTACGCACAAAGGTTATAAGAAACCGGTGAAACGACAATGCATATTATCATTAAATCAATAAACAATTATTCAAGAACTAATCACATTCAAATCATAATGATCTATTGTTATATAATTGATGTAACTCAAATGTAGTTTTGTAATAGTGGTAAAAGGGTTCTTCTCAGACTTGTGAAGGTAATGGATTTTTAGATTTACAAATATATATACAAAATATTAACAATGGGGGAGAGGTACTAAGACTAAGGATTTGGCCGAATTCACAATACAAGGTTCATTCATATATTTTTTAACAATAAAATTACGTGGACTCTGATTTTGCCAAAGTAGATTTTCAAAACATTGATTGTAAGTCCTAAGCATGATGTATCAAAACACCTAAGCTAACCATACATCATAAAATTAAATAACAACCAATTAATTCAAATCATATTTCAATTTTAAATTAATGCAAAAGTCATAAAAAAGAATTAAATGAAATTACCCTAAGTATGAAGTTTGGCCTCCTCCGTCGTCCCAGTGTTGGGTTTTATCTCATCATCGCAAACATACTCTCAATATATTTTATTATGGATCAAAAATGGTTTACAATGGTGAAAATGGAGAAAATTGTGAAAATCAGGGTTTTATAACTGTTGCAAACACCGTTACAAATAACGATAACAGAAAATTGCAGTAGTCTGCGTAGCTGACTACGACCCACAAGGACTGGTCGTTGTCACTGTTGAAGAACGACGGTATTTGGCAGTCTGTTCTTCATGTTCTTCATCTTCATTAATGGCAGCAGCAGCAGCAGAGAAAAATGGTGGATTCTTCCTCTGCAGCGCTCTCCTCTCTTCTCCCAACTCTCGACCCTCTCCTAGTCGACCCAAGGAGCCTTTATATACTCGACAGCGACAAAATATCTCCTCATAATTGCTCCAAATCTTCTCTCTGTCAGGCCATAAACTCGGGAATATTTTCTTCCCTGATTTATCTTCCCATGCACCTGATTGTGGCTAACTCAGTCCAAACACGTAGAAATATTCTTGCACCCTCCATAAAGTGTCCCAAGTCCTCCAAACTCGACCAATGCTTATCTCGAAATTACGGACAATCATGCTATCCCGTGAATATCTCAACTGCACACGGACTCCCCTGTTTTCTTCCATTGGATTATTGGGCCAAATATAATCAATTCCACGGAACTTACCAGCCCTGTTTCATCATCACAGGCCCAAACAAAGCCTTTCCCATGATAATCTCCAAGTAAATCTCTGCCCAAATTTTCCCAGAAAACCCGAGAAAACTAACCTCTCCTGTTTTGTTGAGAAACATTATCCAGCCAAATTTGATCGCTCAAATTGCCTGTACTAAGTTTTTTTATGCTCTATCGAATCATCTCAAAGAGTTTCAGCCATTGAGTCTCTCTAAAACAGCTTCAAATCTCGAATATAAATTTTCCTGTGTGTCTGCAAAGTTTTCCCGCTAAAACTGGTTTGAACTATGGAGAAGAAGGTCATCCCTTATCCGTCTGTGGAGTGTAAATAACAGGTATCCATCTGAGGTGTCCCCTATAAATTGAGGTGCCCTTTATCCAAAAGCGAGAGTCCGAATAACAATTGTCCTTCAAGGGTGCCTCGGGCAACTTTTCGAGCTGATTTTTCCAAAAATGTTTATTTCCAAAAAAATACCTAAAAACACACAAAACACCATAATAAGGACAAAAACAAGTACTAACAATACGAAACACTGAGGACAAATTAGACACGAAAATGTGTCTATCAATAATCCAATCAAAGTAGCCTAATACCCAAAGTGGTTTCAACATAAACCCTATTTATAAAGTTTAAGAAAACATGGCTTTCTCAAAAGCCATAAACATATGAAGAATCGCAAACAAATCAAAGAGTAATCGAGATAATGGAACTTCAAACCCTTGTGTTCTATTCTTCGCGGATCTTCTCCCTCTTCCGTCTCTAAATCGGCAGAGGACTTTTCCAGTTGCGGCTCCCCAGCCGGCCTTCTTTTTTTTTTGGTTTCTGTTCGATGTTGTGTATTTAGAAGTGAAGGCTGTTTTTAGGCATACCAATTAGTTTTCCTATCTAGGATATCTTATAAGGGGTATCCCTTGAAGGCTGTTCAATTACCTATTTACCCTTAAACCTTCATAATTACTAATCTTCCCTTTTCCTTAACATATAAACCTAAATTCTAAATCCTAAATCAGTTTCATCTTCTCTTCTTCTTCTCCTTCTCAGCCGAACCTCCATCAATTTTTTTTTTCGTCGCACGAAATTTTTTAATCGTCGATTCCTTAAAATTTGGTCGTCGATTAAACTCCACTATATAACAATATGGGTCATCGTGTAAAGACTAAAGCATCACGTTCTAAAACCTCTCAATCAATTGAAGAACCAATTGAAGATGAAGATGTAGAAACCGAAAACAAAAGAGAAATCGAGCGGTAAAATCATCCAATTGAAGAACCATCTCAAGAAATGAGAATAAGAAAGTAAGTTCTACAAACCCATATCACTATTTTTTATTTTTTATTGTTATAGTAGGTTAATACGTCAAAAAATAGGGTTTTTCGGCGGTTACAGTTCATGGTTCGGCTCAAAATTATGTCTAGATTTGTGCCGAACTGCTCATGAAATTGATCTCTGAAAGTGTAGATGAACAGTTCGGCTTAACAATTTAATTTAGTTTTGAGCCGAACTTTGTTAAATACTACCCTTGTATGTAGATTCGTCTTATTCGACACTTTTAGTTTTTAGCCGAACCATCTCCTGGTTTCCATAAAAGTAGGTTCGGATTATTCCGTGATTTCGTTATGCGCCGAATATATGTTTTAATCCATAAGTGTAGATTCGGCTTGTTCGATACTACTAGATTTGAGCAGAATATGTATTGTTATAATTTTTCATAAATTTTGCAAGTGTAGGTTCGGCTTATCCCATGATTTCATTATGTGTCGAATATGCGTTTCATTTCATAAGTTTAGATTCGGCTTATTCGATTCTACTAGTTTTGCGCCGAATATGTATTGTTAGAATTTTTCATAAGTTGTGCAAGTGTAGATTAGGCTTATTACATGATTTCATTATGCGCCGAATATGTGTTTCATTTCATAAGTTTAGATTCGACTTATTCGATAGTATGATTTATGAGCCGAATATAAAGGATCGTCTTGCAAGTGTGTTGTACCTATAAGCCGAACCACTCTCTGTATAGAATAATCAAAATCTAAAGACATAGTTCGGCTCATTTGTGTTACTTCGGGTTAGCCGAACCTTGTTATTTGTTGACAAGTTTTTGGTGTTTCAAATTTATATTTCATATATAGTTTGTTTTCTTTTGTTGTTCGAAGTATTAGGCTTATAAGTTTTATACGTGTGTCAGGAACGTTGCAGCTAATAGGAGGAAGAAGATGGAGGTAACTCCTTCTACTTCTAAAACTCCCGATCCTCGAGGAGGAGGTAAGAAAAAATTCGGAGCGGGAGGTAGAGAAACTGACATTTTAGAAGAAGCAGATGAAAAAGAAAGAGTTGGAAGACAAGAAGAAGGAATAGATCATCCAATGGCTAATAAGCATTTTTACATTTTCTTCGTAAACATCCTCGGTGATTGACCATACCAAAGCGTCCCATTCTCCATGGAAAGAAGCCCACAACATCTCATTATGTTCATATTGTTTCAAGAATTCCTTCTTTTTCTTTACTCGTGTCTCCACCGGTAGTTTAGCAATATTCTCTAATTATTTCATGTTAAGTGGTTGAATTAACGGTTGGAATTTTTTCCTAACATTGCACCATATATGAAACGTACAAATAAAGTTGAATGCTTCCGGAAATACCTTGTTAATAGCATACATCAACGATGAATCTTGATCATAAATGAACATTTTAGGAAGAGAACCCTCCGAGAAGATTAACTTCAATTGTTCTAACCCCCAAACATAACTTTATTTCTTTTCGTTTTTCAAGAAACAAAAAGCCACGGTGAACGGTGCCTTTGTCGACGTATGCCCCACAATGTTCATCAACGTCATCTCATATTTGTAAGTCTTATACGTGCAATCCAATATAAGAACTTGTGGGAAGCATAGAGCCAATTGGACGCATTCCGGGTGGGAAAGAAAAAGGTGTGTGACTTGAACAAACTCATCCAAATTCTTTTGGAAAGCATAGTTATGCTTCACCCCTAAACACATCACTTGTTGCATCACCATCCTACCTTGAAAATTGAGTCTTCTAATCTTATTTCTTGCATTGTAAATAGTTTGCATAGTCGACTTGTTATTCTTGTCGTCCTCCTTCAATTTACTAAGAATCCTAGATGGTGGCATACGTGCTCGTGTCATTTTATCCACTTCTAGAATCTCGTTAGGTTTGAGTCGCGCTACTTTTGCATGTCCATGAAGGTCACGTGGACGTGGGTGGTTATGAGGACAATCCATTTCTTTATTCATAACTCAATATTCATCATCTTTGTTCAAAGACTTATTCTTGTTATTGAGGTTGAAAATGATCTTGAAAGGGCACTTTGTTTTCTTCGTCTTTGTCCTATTCTTTCTCCCAGTCTTCCCAACATATACAGAACCCTTTTTAACCTTGTTATCGCCGGTTCCACTTCGCTCACAAATCAATTCAAACTGATTCCCTCGGCTTTGTCGTCCTTTAACTAGTACGCAATTTATCTTCATCGCGTGTTCCTCAGCCCAAGCCAGTGCTTCGGGTTTAGTTTTCCATCTACATTCATTCAAACACAAATAATTAGTGAGAAATACTTCGGAATATTCCTACAACATTAAGGTAAACACCAAGTTCTTACATACCAAATCATTTTGCAAGTGATCCTTAGTATCTTCGTGAATTACTTCTACTGGATCAGGTTGATTTTCCATCGGTACAGGTCCGACAAACGTGATCTACAAAGAATATCACAAGGTTCAATACAACGAATGAAAAATTAATAGTTAGATTCGGCTTATACGATAATCATAGAATGTGCCGAATCTTGTACATATAGAGGTTTCGGCTTATACGATATTCTAAATATGTTCCGAACAATCAACAAATTTTATACCAAACGATTTTTACCGGTATGTTCGGCTCATACGATTTTCGTTATATAAGCCAGAACTCTCAGGAATAGGTTCGGCTTATACGATATTTTAAACATGTGCCGAACAATCAACAAATTTTGTACCAAACGATTTTTACCGGTATGTTCGACTCATACGATTTTCATTATATAACCCGAACTATTAACATTTTTTATTCCAGAACTCTCAGGAATAGGTTCGGATTATACGATATTCTAAATATGTGCCGAACAATCAACAAATTTTGTAGAAAATATATGTTCGGCGCATACCTAAACAGTGTCAGTTAGCCGAACTGTTCATCAAGGGATTGGTTCGGCTCATAGATCTAAGCCGAACCTCTTCCTGGTTCGCCAAACCTCAATGAAAAAATAAAAACTTTTGATAATTTCGAACTATAAAAGTGAGATTAAGCATAGTATAGAAGTGTACATGTGTACTAGAAACATTGGGTTCCTCAACAATGTCTTCATCATATGGAGTTGGCTCATAAAAATCATCACCTTGAGTTTTTTCTTGAGTTTGAGTTTGTGTAAAATCATTCTCATAATCTAAGAAATCAGCCATTTGGGAATCATTGTTGTAGTTGATATGTATTTTCCTAGGTTTTTTGTATGAAGAATGACCCTCCTCATCCTCCATGGAATTAAGAAATTTTTTTCTCACTTTCTCCTTCTCTCCTTCTCAATAAAAAAAATTTTCCCCCAAAATTTATCATCTACACAAACAAATCTTATAATTTTGAAAATTATCTTAATTACTAAACAAAAATTTTAATCACTAATCCAGATTATTAACACTAATACATAAAGGACATATTTATCATTATAAAAAAATTTGGTTAAGGGGCTTTCTGATTTTGTTATTTGACATCCATTTTTATCTTCACTTGGTATGCCTAGAAAGTTTTTGGTATGCCTAAAAACGACCTTCTTATAGCCTTCATAGAAGTACCGTGAAGAAATGAAAATGAGCCTTAGCAAAGTGCTAAAGCCCAGTCCAAACACTATCGTCAGGCCATTATCGAAGTCCGGCCCATTTGTACTCATTTCTGCGACAATTCCTCGGCAAACCAGCAGCAACAGACTAGCGCCAGCTTCTTAGTTCATGTCTCTGTTCACCACCTTCGTTCACTGCCTGTTTCTGTCCGTCAGATGCCATCTACTTCCTCTTTGACATCGGCTAACTTTCCACTTTCGAACCGCTAACCCCCTCATCTCAGTTCTCAAAACATCAGGCTCACATACTGGTGTTGCCGGTGATGCTAACATCAATCCCATCTAACCACCGGCCAAATCCTGTAGACTGCAACCATTCAAGACTAATCCCATCGCCATGCTGTTGAGTAAATAGACTAGCAGAAAATCCTCTTCACTGATGTCCGAGCTCTCACATCATCAGCAGCACCAATTAATGTTTTAAACCAGGAAATCACAGCATCACCAACCACTAGTTAACCCTTGCAGCCGCAGCTTCTTCATTTGCTCCATCAATACACAGAGACCAAAAGAACCAGCTCTTCTTCAAAATCAATCGAGAGCCGAAAATGACTTGAACACCACTGCTTCAGTTGAAATCAAGCCACCGGCTGAAGATTCTGTTGCCTGACCATCCAATTTCAGCTCCATCGAATCACAACACAACTCCATCTTCTGTGCTTCTAATTAAATCTCCACCTTGACCGATCGCAGCAGCTCAATCATCCCCACCAGCTCTTTTCTCATATCTAACAGCACCTCTCTCCATCGTTTTCAAAGCTCAATCGAACCCCTTCATGTTGCTGTTGTTAACTACCACAAAATACGCATCATTCCCCACGGAATTCTTGCTTGCCTGCAACAACCATCAGGACTCTCATTTCTTCTCATAAGTGTACGTCTGCCATGAACAACATCTCCTTGATATGTTGAGACAATTCCTCCACTGGAAAACTCGACTTCCATGTTCTAATTCTCTTCTTGTTCACCGGCAACCACAACACCTTTCTCCGACGACTGCAACAGCTCGACCATCGACTGCAGTTCAGGGCATCTTGTAGCACAATTTCATCTCCGTTCACTTCCAAGATCCGTACAGCCACCATCAACAGCATACGAGTTTCTCCAACTCATGCTTGTAAACCCCAGCGCATCACCGAAATCTTCTCCTCATTTTGCTTCCAATCTGATCTCCAACTCGAAAGAAAAAATTGAACTTCATCTGTGATAAGAACCACCGGCTGCAGGGACAGTAATAATATCTCTCCTATTTGGCAAAGAACGGAGGTGATGTTTGTTATATTCATCACAAACAGACATGTGGTGGGGAGACATTGACACGTCCTCCACTTTATTTCTTATCTCAGCATCACTTTTGGAATCTAACCGCCTTCTAGCTTTGTAAGCCTAGGCCTTAAGTGGACTTTCTGTGGCCGAAAGGAAATGCACTTGCTTTATGGAGTGAGATGTGTAGCAGCCGAGCGAGTGATGCTACAAACATAATTGGTTAACGTGATGGCCATTATCAACTCCCTTCTGTCCGTCCCGGAGTGACAATGGTGATTATTGTCGCAAACTCCGTTTAGCTCCTATTTTAGCAAATTAAATTTTGGATGATCCAATTCGCAGCACCTTTCCACAAAAACACTAAAATAATGTTATTAATCAAAATATTGAGTCCTAACTAATATAAATATGAATATAAAATATAACATTTACGTGTTTATTACACTGGCAGAAGCATTGGCTGACGCAATCCTTTGACGCTCACGGAGAAAAGCGGCTTTACACGCATTTGTCATCATGACCTTGTATTCCACATGAAGATTTCTCAACTTCTTGTTCTTATCAGCACGTTCAGCCTCTAACTCCTCCTCATGGTTATTGACCAATGCATTAAGCTCCTCGTCGAGATTTTGCCTTGCCACCATCATCTCTTCCAACTGCTCCTCCAACTCAGCATTGCGCTTACGAGCCGCTGCAAGATAGAAGAAGGAGAAATTGAGAAGACAAAATATCTCACAAAATCTATATGCGCATAAAACAGAGCTGCTAGTAAGCAACCTTCATGATCAATTAACACAGAGGCTAGAGTCTGTTCCACTTGGGTTTTTGACTATCTATAGAAATAATTCGTGCCTCAATAGGCATAATGGCGGTATCACCATTTGAACATGATAACATATGCTCATCACGCTCTCTCTTAAGACGGACAAACTCTCGCTTGAGACGAGCAAGTTCCTCTCTATCATCCTCTGCATGCGCCAACTCGGAAAGATGATCGGACTGCCAATTAATAAGCTCGTCTTTCTGAGCTCGGAGTAACTTGATGTCGTTCGCACGATCTACAGCCACTTGCTTGGCCTTATCTAACATCGCACGAAGCTCGACGATGCGATCCCGGTGAACATCCACATCTGTCTAGAGTTGTTCATTTTCATGTTCCAAGGAATCAATCTTGCACTGACGAGAGCTCACATCGAGTCTTATGTCGCACAACTCCCTAGCATGCTTACGAACAATATTATGTAGCCTCTCCTCCAATTTTTTGACGGTGTCTACCAATAGAGGGACTAATTCAGAACTCTAACACCTACCATGGAGTAAATTAAAATTGGTCAAGGAAAATGTAAATACCTTCCAATTCTTTCCTATCCTGACGAAAGTAAAGGGATTCTTGTTGATCCATGTTCACGGCGAGGCGCATATTCTGTTTCTCGTGCTCCAAAGCTCTAGCTCACCTCCTAGCAATGCGAGCCTCGGACAACATTCCAATTCTCAGATTTTTGCTCTACTAAAACAGACAACAAACACCAGTTAGAAGGTGACTAACTTGCAGACTACAAGTATAGTCTAAACTTTAAATACATACCCCTGTCACAAATCGATGCTGAGCAGTTTTAGACAGAGAGGTAAAAATAGAGCTTGCTCGTCCTCAATCTTAAGAGCATACTCGTCCGAGAACATCAATGAGATGTCTTCAGACCATCCACCAAATATAGTGATGGATGCACTAGAAGAAGTTGCTGGGGCAGAAGGAAAACCACCGCCAAAATTACTTGGCACGCCAGGAACAAAATTGCCAGAATCACCACCTATACGAGCACTCATCTCGGGGTCAACACCCTTATCAGCGAGATTACTCGCTTGGGGCATTGTCCCACCCGATGTAGGAGCAATCGCACTCGGAGCAGTTGTACCATCCATCATAACATTACCAAGATTATCAAAGAAACCATCACTAAGATCCACTACTTCATCATCACCAAAAATAGCACCAATGTCAACCTATAAGGCATGCTCCACCACTTCTACTGGAGCAGGAATGATAGATGGACCAGAACAATCTGTGACCCTCCTCCTCTGCCCAAAAAGCGTTATTAAATGCTAAGACAAAAAACAGGAGCAAGGTATATATATATGTACGTCAACATAGATAGTATTTTATAACTTAGCATCCTCAATAACCCGAGAAGACCGTGTTGGATGCCTATGAGAAGTGACCCATTTAAGCTCCCAAGGCCTATAGGATGGAAGATCGACATGCATCTCAGGAATACCGAGAAGAATATTACCTTCTCATCCCATCCAAAAATATAAGGCCCCACAACTCGAATAGGAGCAACACACCACTTGGGATCATGAATCTTACGAAGCGAACGCTGAGTAGAAATAGGAGGATCTAAATCGTTCATAAGTGGAGTTGTACAAATCCCTCTGAGATGGAACGAACTGATTCAACTCGTGCTCAGTGACCTTACCTTGACTTCGACGAGAACAATGTTGGGTGATACTGTAAAAATTTCCATTGGGCTAACATATAGCTCGTTGAGGGTCAAGCTTACACAATACCTCGTACTGAAAAGGATCTAGAGGGCAGTACAAAGGAAGAGGAAGGCCAGCATCGAGTTGGCCAACTGCAACAATGATCTCGTTGGGAACACAAGGGTTCTCCTCGAAGAGACTCTTCGATAGAACACCAAACTGACCTTCAGGAGTAGCAAAGGAGACTTGAAACCTTTAATAAGATGCCTAGTCCTCACTGAGTCCAAAAAAACATCATCATATATGTCGGAGGAACGGTCAGAGACTGGATTTCTCATCGGTCCTTTCCCGGTATTGCTAAAACACAAACACAAGGAAAGAATCAAAACATTCGCAAAAATAAATAATAAAAAAACATCAAAAAAGAAGGATGAAGCGGCGATGACGATCCAAAAAGAAACTCCACAGACGAGAAACAATGGCGGAAACTGGTAAAAACCAGAGAAGAACTAATAAAGTTCACAAAAAACGAAGTGAAACCACCGAAAACGAAAGAAAGTAAAGAAGAGAGAGAATACCGTCTAGACTGACGAGATGGAGAATTTCTCCCGGACATAATGAACTTCTTTATAGGAGAGACAAGGAGTTAAGAAGGAACTTCCGAAAAGTGCGAACAATCATGAAAAATTTGCATTTCCCATTTAGTAAAGAATAAGAAAATTCTTGGAGTACCTAAGCTACTCGAAGGCAAAAGTAGAAACCGACCACTGACTTCAATTGTGTCGCATGTTAAAGAGACACTAAATTTGACTTTTAACACCAAATTTAACTCCAATACCCGGCAGATCATGTATTACATTATTACATTAACATTATACGTAACTGCACGATTTTGCACTGCACGGATACTCAAACATAATTAAAAATTAACAATTAAATATGAAATTTCCCATGAGAATATAAGATGTCAAAAAATCAGCAAGTTTCAAAGTTACCAGTAGATGCATAAGTATATGGATCTATGTTAACTCCATTGATCTTAACAGTATACTTGTTGCCTCTCTTATCTGCAATCATTAACCGAAAAACCCTAAAATTAGATATGCATAAATCAATTAATGAAAAAATCTTGGTACAAAATTGAGAATCATATGGAAACTAAAATTGAACTGAAAGTGACAAAAGACGACATCAAATGAAAGTACGCAAACATGATTTCTCAACTAATATAACTCAGATGATTTTATCGTAGTATTTTAAGAGGGTCGACTAGGACTATAGGTAAGACAACACAAACCAAAGGAAGATTCAGAAAAATCGACTTTGAAGTTTGAACTGACATGTTTTGGATTTTTATTTCAGACTTATTTCGTAGCGAGAAGAAAACCCTTCCATCGTTGTGAGAGAAAAAATCGTGAATATTAAATGCACGTCAGCAAACCAAAGAACAACCATAATATAAGAAAATCAAGCACATGTCAGCGTCACCTCAGCGGTGGGTTTAACGGTGGGCTCAAATAGTGGGACGAATAGAATTATTGTTATTCAAATGATACCAATATTCTTTCCTGGATATAGATATAATTAAGATCGACCAGTATTGCAATGAACTGCAAATAATGGCAAAACAATGTACCCAGCACGTAATCTAGAGATTTAGTTGGAAACATATAGACAAAGAAATTACTGATATTAAGATGTCGATTTAACATGAGATAGTGAGACGGAATAAACTTTCTAGTTTGAAACCTAGTTAGCAATTCGGGATTCGGCAAACGTACGGAACGGCAAACGTACGAGTATTATACGGTTTTGTAAAATCCAGATTCGGTCCAAAATTCGGTCAACGGGACGTGATTCGTCAGTAATTCGGAACGGCATACGTACGTGTATAAATCGATTTATAAATGTGAGTTCGGCTCTGAAAATTCGGTATCTATATATAACAAATAATTTGTATTTATAAGGTCATAGACCAATTTTTATGCATATGTGTGAGTTATTTAAAGAAAAAATAAACTTAATATGATGATATTAATAATATATACAACATTAGTTATCCAAGAGAACGTTGTATGGTGGTTTAGATGCTTGGTTAGTGAGTTTGAGATCTCTCTCACCTTCACCTTCAAATCTCTTCAGTCGTTTTTGTTTCATAAAAATTACAACACGTCTAATATTCGGTCGTGTATGCTCGGAAGGCAGTAAAGCCCAAAAAGTGGAGTCTTTGAAAAGTAAAAGCTAAAGAATTTATGGCGAATTAAGCGGACGTATCATTCGAAATACGTAAAATTCGTGAACGGTTCGCGAATAATCCGGGAATGCCACATAATACGCGACTTGGGTTCGGAGTTGCAAACGTACGCGAATAAAACGGTAAAATTCGTGATACGGAAAAATTCGCGAATGATTCGCGAATCATTCGCGAACTTACTAACTAGGGTTTGAAATATGAATTTTTTTTCGAAGAGAAAGGTTATATTAAAGAAAGAGAGTTACATGAAGCTAATCACTCACTCATGAGTGCTTCCCAATTTTTCTAAATGAGATTAGGGGGAATAAATTTAAAAATATCGGAATCAAATGACCAAAGAACAACTAAATGTTTAACTAGATCAATGATTTCGTTAGTGTCTTTCCTACTCCACCAAAGACTCTCCCGTTTCTTTTCTTCCATAAAATCCAGCAAATTGCATAATGAATAATTTTCCAAATAGCTTTACCTTTTCCGTGCAAGACGTTCATAACCCAAACATCAAACAATTATAAAAGCGGTCTCGGCTTAGCCATGAGATCTTGAAGGCTTTAATGAAGTAGTCCCAAACCTTGAAAGAAAAAGAGCAATACATAAAATCATGTCTACAAGACCAAGATGCTCCATCATAGACCACTTCCTAGACAAATGGTTGAAAATTTTATGGCATTTGGGTCTTTTAAACAAAAATACAAACAGTTGCAGTGCACATCTAGAATTTGAAAATTACTAGTTGGGTCCTGAAATTTCTATACAGCATAATTGAACCACATATGAAGATTCAGTAGAGTGAGCCAGCCACAATTCGGGAAGAACTTGTCTCAAATTAACCAATTTTCACAACTTACCAGTCGAATTGCATGATTTTACTATAGCCAATTAAGAAAGACATTCGGGGATTTACTTCTGCAAATAACTCCTCCTTCGATCATCAACCATCATATCTTACATATTTGAGAAATTGGGTTAATTGTCCAAATATTTTTAAAACATTATTATAATGGACGTAAAAAATGGTAAAATGGACACCAAAAAAATAACAAGAATGAATTGGATTCATTCTGGCTTAAACTTAAAAAATAGCGAGGATAAAACTGGATGCATCCTGATGCAAATTAAAAATAAGAAAAAGTATTTGAAAATGGATATGATGAAACTGTTTACATCCTGACTGTTTTTACATTCTCGTCCATTTAAACAGTATCATATTTTACATGTCTTTTTTCACCAAAAAATTATTGTTATTGGGTTAATTGATCAATTTTGTGTACATATTTCCATACATCTGATCAAAATTGTATTGCTGGACACTAATAGAAGCTGCTAATAAAGCCAACAGAGAATAGGCATATACCATCAATGTGTTCTTCAAGTTGGGACGTGCAATTGTGCATTAACATAATCTCTCTCCACATATCAACGGGTAAAATGATGAATGTGAGTTGGCGTAAAAATACCTCCACATGTTGTTCTTTTTTCTCAAAAATATCCTTAGAGCATCTCCAATATGGGGTGTTAAAAATCCTACTTATAAACTTTTTCAAGACCCTTATTTAGAAGGATTTGCATGTATAATAAATACATTAGAAATTTCATTAATTAATACTTGATTATTTAATAAATTTTCTTAAATAATATTTTTAGCCGGTCCCTAGTCGGGATAACATGTCAAATTGAGATTTAGCTAAAATTATAAATTAATAGATTTTTTATTACCTATGTAGAGCTTATATGAAGTATAAATTAATAATCCACAATATTAAGAGCATTTTCTTGAAAAATGAACCAATTATCTTTTATTTTTTGTTAAAATCAATATCACATTGAACTAATTTTTCTTATCATCATAAGAGTTTTTAGTGTTGTTTCTCATAGCCAGCAAAAAATTATTTAATGTGCCTGTCGCTTTAACAACCTCGTTTTGTGAAGGGGGACCTATTATAGAAATTTCATCACCTTTTTTCTTATTTTTGTCAGTTCTCATAACGCTCTCGATTATTTCTTCATCAATCAACAATTGCGTAACTTCATTTTCTTACAAATATTTAGGACATCTTGACATTCACTGAATTGCGACAACCCAATTTTTCCATCAAATTTTGCAAGTCTTGAGGGACATCACCGTCTAATTGTTCATCTGAACTATCTTAACCTGTGTTATCTGTTGATCAAAGTTGAATTTATCTATAAGTTAATTAAATATTAATTATTAATTTATCGGTCAATTAATATCTCGCTTCATTAATAAATTCTGGTGGTCCCAACGACATTAATTTACTGCGTTTCTACTGTATATGACCCCATGACTGATAAACCATCTCCAATAGTATAGAGGTTTGACCCTTAAAAAATCTTATTTGATGAGATCTTAACTGTTTAATTGTAATTTAATCAATTATTAATAATAATAAATATGACATGCATGGAGGTCATTCCGGAGGTCAAGATAAGACTTTCTTCAAAACTTTCAAAATAATTAAGTATTTCATCGCTCCTATTTTGTAGGACCTACTGTTAAGATGGATTTAGTTAAAATGAAGGTCTAAAATCCTATGGTTCACTAAAAAAATAAATCTTCTACATTTTAGTGGAGATGCTCTTAGAGCATTTTTACCTGGTCAAAGTCTTAAAATAGCATGACAGATGGCTACACAAAAATAATAGTATAAGGTGAAATTACATCTACTACACAAAATTAGTCATGGTTAATTAGGATTTTACCTACATGAGTTTCCAGGGTTATTTCGCCCCTTGGTCTAGTTATTAGGCATTCGTCTTTTAATCCCATATGTTTGATGTCTCATATAATAAGATTTTGACGGAGCTTCCAACATCTATTAGTATTTTAGGAAATGCCCATGGGACTGCCTTCGGTTTCTCTTCCCCCTATTCGTGTTTTTGGAGTGTGATAGCCATCGTGACCACTAGGAGATCGTTTTTATTCCTTCTACCGTCTGGTACCTCAGAGGCTGAAAATATGATGGGTTGTTTCATTCATTCCTCATTCGGTGGTTATTTTGTCACGTTAAAAACTTCGTTCCGTTCAAAGTTCCGTTTATGGATTCGCCCTCTGATGTTCCCTCCATTGTTAGTGCTGCGACAGCTGAAAGGAAAACCGTGTTACACCATAAGTGCTGAACTTGCCGTGGGATTTCCACACGGTGTATCGGGGCTCTTGTCGCCTTGGGAGGAGCGAGCAATGTGATATACTCCTGGAGCTTCCCATCATCAATCATATCTTGTACCATTTTCTTTAGAACTCTGCAAGAGTCCGTCGAATGCCTATAATGTGGAACTCACAGTAATTCCCCATATTTTTCGCATGTTCAGGTTGTTGTCCTTTGTTCCATTGGAAAATGATTTTGTACGTTCTATCGAGTTTCTTAAATATTTCGGAAATGGGGTGTTTAGCTTCGTGTAGACTGGACCTACAAATTTTCCCTTCTTTTGTTAGGCTTGGTCTCGCCCTTTCCATCATCCACTTCTCTGTTTATTGAATCGTGTAGTTTTATTATGAGGTCGCTCGGTCTTCGGGTTTGCGCCTGCGAGGTTTTTGGTTCTACCATATTCGCTCCCTTGCTATTTCCTCGGACCAACTAATCGTAGGTTCCATCTTGTAGTTCTTTGGGGGATGTGTAATATTCTTGGATTTCCCTTTGTTTTCCCAAACAGGATGTCATTGTTTCGTATATTCTCACAAATATGGGGTGTGTCTTTCACAGACTATTTTTGTAACCTAAAATTCTATATAGGCTTCAGGTACGCCCGATTTCTGCAAAGAGCTTCCTCCAGCCAATTACCAGAGATCGTAGGGACTCGTTTGGCCCTCTACTTAATTGGAATAACATGTCAATTCCAGGTTTGACTCGACTATTATGCATATATGCTTCTAAGAAAAGTTCATACAAGTGGGAGAATGACTTGACTGATTCTTTGGAAGGTTATTGAACCACATCATGGCTTTTAAGCTGGCCAGTAAAAATTTGCACATCACGACGACGTATTGTCTCCATTGTGTTAACGTCATACGATAGGATCGGAGATGTTCAATTGCTTCGCCTGTGCCATCAAAGGGGGTTGTAAATTTGGGAGATAACATTGCTTTGGAAATGGTTTGTCCAGAAAACTTGCCGCTAGGGGAAATTGTCCTGCCTCCTGCTTTACTTCCTCCAACTTCTGGCCTCCTAGCCATCTTGTGGTTTCCTTATACATATCCTCGAGCGGAAATAATCTTACCTATACTTGGTCATGGATATGTCTCGTGTGGGCCCTTCTCACTACACCATTTTAAGGAATTAGCAACTCAGATTAATAACGGCTTTATGTTCGTTGCTAATTTTGCGTTGCTAACATTAGTTGTAATTTTCGCAACGGCGAGCAGGAGGTTGCGAACAAAAACTGTTTGGTGATCAAGCATGAGAAGTACGCATGTGGTTGGGAACAGTAGGGGTAGTAAATACACCCAAGTCAAAGTTTGGTCAAGTTATCTAGTTTCTGTTTCCACCCTTAAGAGTCAAGATGTGGTCGGGCTTATCTTTCATTCACTCTTCTTATCTCATTTCTCAACAATTTTTTTTTTCCTTTCTTTCATCCTGGATCTGCAACTCTGAAGAACTTCAGTTCTCCACCTGTTCTCCGCCTGCGTTAATTCTATAATTGATTATGTTTTGTGAGATTGTGATGAACACGAGCTGATGTAAAAAATAGGGGATTGGACTGGAGTTCAGTTGTAACTAGAATTGATAAAGAACAACTTCGGCGATGCTGTTATTGGTCGTGGAAAAGAAAACTAGGGTTTGGTAGATGAAATAGAGGAATCAATGAGAAAAGTAGAGTGACATGGATAATTGGTGGATGTAGTAGTCTCGAATCAAAGGAAAAAGAAGATAGGGTGAACAAATTTTAGAAATTAGGGTTTCGTATGAAGAATTCAGAAAAGCTTTGGAAGATGAAATTTGGGTTTAAGGGAAATATTATAGTTGGGATTGAAGTGAATTAGAAATAATGTTGAAGAAAAGAAATCAGAGTTAGGGTTTCTGAAGTTTATTAGAGAATTGAAGTGACATTGAAGATGAAATCTGACGATTGATGATGTCCAAGAGCAAGAGAGAAAATTATATTAATCAGAAGAGGTCATTCATATAATTAACATTATGGTTTATTAATAACTTCGTTTGATTGGGTATACTTGATGAAATCTTAGATGGCTATTGTTTGAGTAGAAGTTATGTTGATCTTAATGAGTTAAATTTTAGTTTGATTGTGAAATTTAGGGTCACAAATTTGGGGAAAAAAGAATCTTACTCGAGACAGCAATCCCCAAATCTCTCAATTATCCTTATCCAGGTTTGTAACGACTCCTTGTCTGCTTTTTGTTGATTATACATAACCCTAACTTTATTTTCTTTGTTGAGAGACTAAAATTGTGTAAGATAGTTTAATTGTAGATCAAAAATTTCGTTGGTAGAAGAAAGAGTTCATGTGGTTATTGTAGATCATCTGACTATTCCAGTGTTACTCATGGTTGGTTTCATTCATTTTCCATTACTATTTTTTTTTTGTCCGTAATTGTTGTTATTTTAGTAATGGATGATTTGAAGAAGGTGCTTAAATTTCCGTCCAACCGTTTCAATTACTATTGTTTTGTTTCATCAGCTTCAAGAAGGTGTTTTCGATTACCCTGTGGAAAAAAAGAGGCGAAATTAGAGGCAAACCCTAATACCTCCTGACTTTCTACTGGCTTCTTATGTTAATGCTGTTTACAGTCATCTTTATTGATGCCATGCTTTATTTTTACATTTTGTTTTTAGGAAAGTGAGCATCGGTGTGAGGATCTAGTTACACAAATTCATGAGTCTACGAGGCCACTCCTGGGGAAGATAGAAGCTATGCAGGTTCTTTTTATTTTGTCCATGTGATACTGTAGTCATGAAATTATTTAATAAGGATTTGTATACCCGCTTAAATTATGGTGAGAGTAGGATGAGCTTTGAGCTTTGTATATTTAATGAATGCTTGCAGGAGACAACTGCTAGAAGGGAAGAAGCTTGGGCTGGTGTGGAGCGATCCCTTAACTCTCGGCTCCAGGTAATTTAAGTTTTTTGATTATTGCTGGAGGCCTTATATGCAAGTATCATTCTAGGTCTCTATTATGGTCTTACATATACTAATTGATATGCAGGAGGCAGAGGCCAAAGAAGCAGCAAACATGGAAAATGAGAGACTCATGATGGAACGCCTTTCTCAGACCATATCTCGAATGGCTGTTCTTGGAGCACATGTTTCTTGATTCATTTAGTTTAATTATCTGGTAATGGATTATTATTTATTTGCTTACTAGTGCTCGGTATTTCAGATCTCATGTCTTAGAGCCGAGCAAACACAGTTAAGTCGATCTCTTGAAAAAGAGGGACAAAGAGCATATGAAAATCGATAGGAATATCTGGTAGCACAAGAGTCGGTTTCTACCTATGAAGTTCGTTTTAACCAACTTGAAGAAGAAATTAAGGAGCACAATATGAAACACAGACAAGAACTGATGGATCTAATGTCATACAAGGAACTATTGTCACAGGTAGTTTTGAGTATGGTGACGTGGGGTATGTATTGACAAGCATATCATATACATTGTTCTTGAACTTATACTACAACATATGGTCTCCATGACCTTCTTCTTGATGTTTTTGGTGTTCGATACTATCACGAGATTTCTGATATTGGGATCTATTTTTTTCACAGGAATTAGAACGGCAGAAAACAACTAGATCAGATTTGGAAAGGAAGTCCCATCTTCAATCTTCTGACCTGATAAATCTCATACGAACAAAACCATCAATGCGTATCTTGAAAATGGTAATTGTTGTTGGATTGCGCAGGTCTTAAACTTTTTTTTTCCGTGATTAATTTAGATTTTCCCAATTTTTCGTAGGAAGCAACTCCATGCGTAAGCTTTCAAGTGTTGGAAGCCTTGGCACCATGGAGGACAATTTTTTCCTTCAATCATGTCTTGATTCATCTGACAGCTTCTTTGAGAAAAGGCTTAGTGAGGCAACCATGAATCCATACTACTTGAGGAGCATGACTCCAAGTGCTTTTGAATCTACCCTCTGCCATAAAGATGGCGAGCTAGTTTGCTTAATTGGTTATTCAATACTCTCAGCTGGTCTATGGCTGAATTCTCAGTTTCCGTCCGCGAGATGCAAGAAAAATATCAGGTCCTTACTGAATTTCCATATCTTACATACATATGTCTCATGATTTCACCTGGATAATGGCCTACACTAAGGCGAGTTATCCTATTTGATAGTTTTGCCTCTCTTTCCTTGCTTTATTTACATCGAGTGCATGTCTTCTGTACCTTATACTCAAAAGTATATGTTACAGGTGATTGAGATGCAACAATTAAAGTGTGGAATTATATTTGATATCTCTTGATAGGTTGTTGGAATTTTGTACTCGTCATATCCCTGAAGCATTCATATTAGAATATGATATGAATCTTGGAAGGCTGTCTGAGTTGATTGTAATCATCCTGAACCACATTACTTCTGTTGCTGGTACCGAGTTCTTTGACTTGTAAGTCTGTAGTGATACTTTTATACATTTGTAGCTCGTACTCAATACTTTTTGCTAACTTCAATTGAGGAATAACTTTTTATAATATAACACAGTTTTATATACATTTGTATCGTCTATTGTGATTCTTAACAATATAGATTTGTGTCAATTCAATGACATTGTTGTTTGTATATCTGCGGAATGCTGAATATGGGGAACTGGGTAACTACAGGGGGGTAAATGTAGGGGGAATGGATTTTGACCAGGTCAATGAAGACTTGATCTTTTCTTTTTCTGTTGCAAAAAATTAGCAACGTCTAACTCTGTTGCTAAATTAAAACCAGAACCAATAATATTTAGTTATGGGTAGGGGTATTCCTGTAACTAGAAATATCTTAGCAACGGTAGACTTTTGTTGCGAATAAACATATTCGCAACGGCTGTTGTGAATCTCCGTTGCTGACCGAGAGTTGCAACGGAGCTTATGCCGTTGCGAAGTGTTTTTTCCGGAATCTCTCTCGGGTGAAAAAGAAACCTCGGTATGGCGATACCTTGATCATCTTGAATCCTCATCAGATTGTCCTTCACGCAAAGTATATTTGATGCGGGCAGACTTCTATTTTGAAGTTTCCCTTCGTCTGGGATTTCCACTCGATGAGTTCTCGGGTAAATCAAGACGATCTCGGACGCTTTTTTTTTACCTTCTCGTTTGGGCTTAGGATTAACATCGGATGATCCTTCTGAGTAACTATCCTCGTCATTTGGTTCCATATTGTTTCCCCGTGAGAATTTGTCTTATGTTTCCTTGTTAGAATTATCTGGTATGTCGATATACTCGTCATCCTGCAAATATGCAAGAAGATTTTCCTCCTCGGGAACCTATGGTAGATGGTGCCTTGATCTTCGTCAGGTGTCTCAATTTTCTATACTTATTTTTTAGCCTTTTGTTACGTCGTTCCAATTTGTTCATTTATTCTTCTTGCATCTTTTGTGCTTTCATGATGGCTGCGATGGAAGCAGTGTTATTATCATTGTTGGAGGAGTCCTCCTTTTTCACTTTGGGTTTTACTACTGAGTTCAGTAGTTCTCCATGTTGTGTAGGATAAATTTCATCTTGATCCTCGGATGAGGAGTTTTCCGTTAGTCCTTCACGATACTGGTTAATTATCGGGGTGTCCTTCTCCTGGAAAGATGTTATTCGGTATAGATTCGCTTGGCTCCATCAGTCTATTCCTTCATACGACATACCATCATTTCCTCCAAGGTTCGACCGAGTATTCCCCCTTATCATCATCGCCTTACCTGCAAGACATTCAGTAATACTTAATTTGTCTTTTATTTCAGAAAAGTGGGACCCTAATTTTGCAGGTCATGTGTGGTTCCTAAGTCATAATTCATAATGTGTAATTTTCAGTTCAATAAGACTTTACAATAAGTTTTCTAAATACGTTAGGATGACGTTAAAACATTCCCTACTTGATAAAGTTTTTGTTGTAACTACCGGAAACCCATTAGTACATCCGAAGTGACAGTAACCAAGATCTAATACATACTAAATAATATAAACACCGAAATATTTATTGATCATTCACAGTAACAAAGATACAAGTTCTTGGATACAAGGAAACCCTAATCTCTCTCTGTAACAAAGTTCCTCCTCCTCTCCAAAATTCGATCCCCTTACTTTGTCTAAGGACCTTTATTTATAAGCCATCTATCCCTAATGGAACACAGCTCATTTTATCTCGTCAAGATCTCGCAGTAACGATTTACACTTCGCCCAGACCGTTTTCCATAAAGTTTTTCCCCTTCTTTCGCTTACTTCACATGGGCCTGTCGGGACACCTGTCTCTTTCTTGCTCCATAATTTATCTATATCATGGATTATCTTTTCGGCTAAGTAATCATACCTCGTCCCTTATGACTTCGTCCTTGATATCTTGTTGGATACTTCAACTTGGTGCGGGTTTCTTCGCTTCAACATTCACTCTCTTCGTACTTCGCAAGGGAGATCGATGACGAGATAACTCTGACATTTGAATTGAAAAGTTTTCTGACTGGGATCTTTTAGTGAGATTTTGTATCCCTTTTTCTTCTCTTTATGTCTGACACGTGGCGAGTCCAATTCGTGTACCTACATTTTGCCTTTTCTTATCCTATTCGAACCATACGATAAAATGGAACAAGAACCGCTTTAGATTCCCTTGCCTCCACGTTCTCCACTTTTTTGCCTCCACGTGACCACGTTCTTTGAGTAACATATATTGCCGGTTAGTATACCTCGAACTTGCCGTCAACCTACTAAGTCGGTCATCTTTTCCATGCTATTTATATCCTACTCTGACTTTGGTGTGGGGTTTCTTCTCCTCTTCCTCCTTTCAGTGTTTACCTGGTCTTTGAGTTTTCGCCTTCTTCTGCCATTATTATCCCCCTATCGACCCTCTATTCTTCTTTTGTCATTATGTCTTCCCTAAAGGTTTCCACAACTATCTCATCACTCAAGTATCTTGAGGATTTCCAAACATATTTTCAGAGGATACGCTTAACGTTTACTCCTGGTCGGCCGACAAGATGATCATTATTGTCGGTCAGTTGAAGGCTGGATTATCTTTCCTACTTACGATCCTTCCAACCCTATCTTTCTTGAGATTCTGGGAAAGATGCAATGCAGGGATTTTCAGCTTTCTGGTACGTAATCTGCATCTTTAACGAGTTTAGAATTCGTTCTTCTAATGGTATCTCGCAGGTTCCATTAGCGGCCGAAGAATTTGATCATCGTGACTTTAACGTGGATTCCTTCGTGGCCATCTATTAGGAGAAGTTCACAAGTACGAGAGAGCATCAGGAGTGGGGCATCGATCTCTTTCGAAAGACTGTCGCGGCTCCGATCAAAGCTCTCTTGTTAGACTAGATTCCTAGATCCGCCTTTATGGCGATGATGGTTGGGCGAAGTTTCCCATAGTAGTGGGTGGCCCTTTCGTTTGGGGTTTTGAGGAGAAAGGGGTTCCTCGTCAAGGCCCTCTTCCTAAACATTGTTATCTCGCTGATTGTGATCCCTGGAGACTTCAGTGGTCTATGCCATCCAAGGTATGACTTCCGTTGTGATAAACTTCTCAACCAGGTATTTACTTCGCCCATTATCCTTCCTTAGAATCTTACTCTTTACTCCTCGTAGTACAATGCTCTTTTCATTAAGCAGTCTACTTCGGGGTCATCAAAGGTGCGAAAAAGGCGCGACCATTCTACTCCGCCTTCTCCTTTTTCTCAGGTGTTTTTCTTCGTCATTATTGTTTCCTTTCTTGTTCCAACCTTTTAGTTATTTTCCGTGCTAATATTATTATTTCGCAGACGGGTACCCCTTCTTCTAGCGATCCCAAAAGGCAACGAAAGGTCTTGGATTTGGCTGCCTTGCCTGCATTCCAAAAGCTTCCATTCTTACCAATCCCTTCGTTCCTTCTAAGCTTCAGCCCTTTCGTTCTCGTACCACTTCCTATGTCAAAGTAGTGGACCCTCCTGTTCGCCCTGAAGTTGAGGGCCCCGAGAATCCCAACGAGGACCCTTCGACCGGTGAGCAGAAGAAACAAATGGCTCCGTCGGCTATGCCTGACCTTATTTACGACCCTGACCTGAGGTTTCTTCAGAAGGTTTATGACAAAGCTCGCGAAGATCCAGATCTGAAGTCCTATGCCTTAAAATACTTAGTAACCTTTAGCTCCAACGATTTTCTTGCCCAAGATCCTTCTATGATACTGAACGCCTCTATGAACTTGTCTCTCCAGCAACATTCGGCCTTAATGTTCCAGGCAAATCGCTTGTACCTCCTTAGTTCGACCTCCCCCTCGCTCTGAGGCTTATTTCTGACTGGTTTCTTTGATTTTCAGGAGGTCAATCGACATATGGCCAGCCTCGTGGAGATTAGACTGGTCCGCGAGAAAGCCAAGAAGGATGAAGCTCAAATCAAAACCTTGGCGAAGGAAATCAAAGAGGATATGGAGCACTCCAGCAAGCAAAGCCAGAAGATTGAGAAGCTTCTAAGTAAGTTTCTTAACTTCGTAGATTCGTTTTCGCCTTTATCTTTATTTATGTTATTTTCTTATTTCGTATTTTTTCAAGCTCTATGCATGCAACGCCAAATGAGTGCCTCCGAAGCATCCGCCTCGTTAGAAGATCTTCGTGCCGAGAACATGAATCTCGTGACCCAGAATGACTGTTACGTGTCTGAGAACACAATTTTAAATGAGAAAGTCAAAACTCTTTTTTCGCAAGTGGATCGTTTGTCCATTGACTGTTCTCGGAATGAGGAGTTGAATCTCCATCTTCATGAAAATAATGAGCGCCTCAAGTTGGAACTTCAACGAGTCAACAATTCCCTACTTACTTCAAGGAGTCTCCACCTCTCGTCATCCACTGCCTACAAGAGACTAGAAGAAGACTACGAGCGCGTGATTAATAGTAAAAGTAAGGTTGTGGTTGATCTTCGCAATTCTCGAAATAAAGTAACTGGTTTAAACGAAGATATTGATTGTCTAAAAAGGAAAGTGGAACTCCGCCAGACTCAGATAAATAACTCATTTCGCCCGAAGTCCATCAAATATTCCTATCAATCCAAGTCCATCGAACCTTGCAAAAACAAGGGTGCTCTTATCATTAAATCCGGTACAGATACCTCGAAGTCGGGTCATGGTAAAGGATGGGACAATGCATATCACGAAAATTATGTGTCCGGCTTCAAGAATCGGATCTAGCGATCTCCAAGATGGATAATTTGTATACTGACATTCAAGAAATCTTGAACACTGCTATCTTGCAGATGGAAGGTATATGTAGGTGCCGCGCAAAACATCACTGTTTACGTCAAAATTTTAGTTTCTGATGAAGTTCTGTTTGGTTTTGCAGATTCCGAAGAGCGTCATAAGATCCAAGTCCTTCGCCTTTCCCAGGAAAGGGATGAATTTCGCACGGAGGTTTCTCGCCTCAAGTCTGAGGTCGATGATTTGAATGTCGATATAGATGAGATGATTGAGACTTCAGCGAAAGTAGCGAAGGCAGCTCGCAAGAATACTCAGAGCTACCAGACCTATCTCTTCGGAAACTACTGCGACGATCAAGGTATCCCTCATCCTACTTTTCCTCTAGAGGTATTCTCCGATGACGAGCAACCAAAGGATGACAGGGTCATTTCGGGTGAAGAGAATAAATTCTCTGAAGATGGAAAGGAGCGGAAGGTTGATAATATGAAAGTTGAGGAGGAAGAGTCTAAGGGTGATTCTGCTAGTACTGGTGTTGGTGATGAAATCCCTGGGACAACATTTACTGACGACGTCCTTCCTCAGCAACATTCTTAGTTTTCTTCTTTCATATTTTGGTTTTATGCTTCACTATTCTAGAAAAAAAAATTATTTATGGGTGCTCCCAGCTTGGGGGGCATAAAATCTTAACCTTTTTGGTAGCGCTTTTGATTAAATTTATTTCCGTGATTTCTATTTTTCCAACTGTATACTTACCGAGGGAATACTCAAAAAATAATGAAACTTAAAGTATATACTTGCCTCTTATTCTTTTGTGTGTTTCCGAGGCAGGGTAAATAGTTAATCAATTCTTTCCCAGTCGTGCTTCAATCTTGCTGAATCCTTTACGTAGTATCTCGCTGCATCTTATCGAGTATTTTTTCTTCATCTTTCATGTCGTGTATATCTTCCGCTTTCTTATTTCATTTGCCCTTGTGTTTGTCTCTCTGCTTTTCCTTCATTTTTCTCGTCGTGGTGAAACGTTAAGTCTTGCATGGATAATGTCAAAGAAGAATACAAAATGTGAGATGTTAGTTCCCTCTGATATCCTTACCTACCTTATTGCCTTTACCTTCAGAGAATTATCTCGCCGCCTTTTGTCCATATTCACTTTCTGATTGTTAGATTTTATTTATAGAAGGTCTTAGCGTGCCTCCTAATTAAGGTCTTATTTTGCCTCATCCTTTTTGAAGGATTTTGATTCGACGAACTGTCAGGCGCTTATTACCCTTGCGAATAATAATCCATCTACCTCGTCTTAACTTTTATTTCATTTTTCCCCGCGACAATGCTACAGGCCTAGCTATTCCCAAGAATATTATCCCCATGACATTGCCGTATTTTTTGGTCACTCAGCTCCCTAATTTGGATGGTGCCATCCCTTTTATATTCCCCATGATTTCATCTTCAAGGAGGTTAACCCTTACATGCATGTTGGTCTCCTCCCATCCAGTTATTACGACAGTCAGTTGTTTTCGTGGCTTCTTATCTCCTTCGCCGATATGGCTTGGTCTCCTCCCACACCTTAAGTGGTGTTTCTTTGGAATCGAGTGCATAGTAGCCAAGACTTTCCAAATGGACATGTAACGCTCAATACATCTCAGGCACCCGCAGCAAAACCGAATATGTCGGCACCTTGGTCATATTTCTGCATCCCTTACTAAAGGCCATCATAAAAAGGGACCCTCAACGGATAGGTATTATCATTGCCCCTAGCTTATCTCCCTGAGAGTTGTTCACGACATGCGTTAGGTCTTTCCTCTTGCACTTTCATGCAAAGTAGGGTGCATGTCGTGGATTCCCAGCCTTCCTAGGCGAAGGTTTTAAGTTTCCCTAGAAATTGTTTATTCATAAATCTTATTTACCTCCTAATGTGAGGTCTTACTTTTCTGTTGTAAGTGCAGAATTCATACTCACAATATGATTTGAAAAAATTCGGGAAATTTTTTATTATTATCCCTTTGAAATTTGATACATTATCAATTGATAGATTGAATTGAGTACATTCATCTTTATTATTATCCTTTGGGGTTACGAATCCACACCCTAAGTGGGTTACGAAGATGAACGATCAATTGATAGATTGAATTGAGTACATTCATCTTTGCTCCTTAATCTTTACTTCGTTCCTGATTTTAAACAATGTTACGAATAATGGCTGCCTAGTTGACAGCGCATAGATGAACGATCGTACTAAATCTTCCTCTGAAATCCTTCTTATTAATTATATGCAGATTGCATCCCATCTGACCACTAGACTTCGCAAATTTTCGTTTTCTCTTTGCTTCAACGAGAACAATGCCGCTATTTCTGGTTTGCATGGATCGTTTGTTGCACATTTGTTCATTAGTTCGGGTTGTAGCCTGATTTCCTTTTTTTTTATTTGGATTCTGTTTTTTTCCTTCCGGCCACCATCAATTGCTGCATCAAATATTCTCTTTCTATGAATTCCCTCCTGCTATTTTCTATGGCTTTATTTAAGTCCTCTTGTTCGCGTTGTACCTCTTGTTTCAACCTCCTGATCATGCGGTTCAATGCTTTCATCAGCCTCTTGTTTCAACGTCCTTTTACGCTTGAATGTGTTTGTCTTTGCTCCTCTTTGTGGGGATCGTTTTCCTTTAACGGTTGAGGTTTCTTTCTCACTTCTCGTTGCCTCGTTTCCTTCAACCACTTTTCTCTTCTTTGTCTTTCCACTTTGCTTTATCTCAGCTTGACCTCCCTTTTCTGGAGTCATCTTGCGTTCCTTGTCGCCATCACTAACATCCTCCTTAGGTCTCTTCCCGGTCGTATCCTTCTAGTAATCTTCCCTTTAGCATTCTTCGCTCGTCCTCTTTTTCGTAATCTCCGTAGGGACTCTCTTCTCCATATAGGGTCCTTTTCCAAGATAAAGCCATTATCATTTCTGAACTAGTGTTTTCTTCTTGAAAGATTCTGACCTCCATTTTGCCACCATGCTTGTATTTCTGTCGTTTCGCCTAACCGCCTCATTTTTCCATTCTCGCATGCCATTCCGGCTGGTACTTCCCTCGCCTCTTATCTCGACGGATTGTTTTACTTGTTCCATTTGATACTGTGTATTTATCATCCTTGTTCTCCTCCACTTATTCTTGATTTGTTTCCCCTTTCGTAATAGTCCCGGCTTTCACGATTTGATCTGGTTCCGCCATGGATTCATCCTCTACACTCAGCTTGCGTTTACGTTGCCTTGTGACTTCTCGTCTTTCATCTTCTATGGGCGTTTCTCCCTTCTCCCCTTTCTTCAGGATTCCAACTGTTTGCTCCTCCTTTTCGTTGGTATTCCTCCTCTTTCCATTCTTCCTCCCCTTTTGGCCTCCAATCGTTTGTTTCTCCTCGTTGCTACCACGTGTGCCGCCCGATCTGGTGCTCTAGTCATCAGCTTATCCTAATTTAAATCTTTTCTCCGAAACCTAATCTTAAACTGGATGTCTCACTAACATCTCTCACTCCTACAATTTTTAGCCTCTCCACTCCTTAGACGAGGATGAATCCCCAATCTAAGTTTCATGTTTCTAGCGCTAAAATGTAACATCGGAAACCCAGTAGTACACTCGAAGTGACAGTAACCAAGATCTAAGACATACTAAATAATATAAACACCGAAATCTTTATTGATCATTCACAATAACAAAGATACAAGTTCTTGGATACAAGGAAATCCTAATCTCTCTCTCTAAGAAAGTTCCTCCTCCTCTCCAAAATTCGATCCCCTTACATTTTCTAAGGACCTTTATTTACATGACATTTATCCCTAATGAAACACAACTCATTTTATCTTCAAGATCTCGCAGTAACGATTTAGACTTCGCCCAGGCCGTTTTTCATAAAGTTTTTCCCCTTCTTTCGCTTACTTCACATGGTCTTGTCGGGACACCTGTCTCTTTCTTGCTCCATAATTTATCTATCTCGTGGATTATCTTTTCGGCTAAGTAATCCTACTTCGTCCCTTACGACTTCGTCATTGATATATTGTTGGATACTTCAACTTGGTACGGGTTTCTTCGCTTCAGCATTCACTCTCTTCATACTTCGCAGGGGCGATCGGTGACGAGATAACTCTGACATTTGAATTGAAAAGTTTTCTGACTGGGATTTTTTAGTGAGATTCTCTATCCATTTTTCTTCTTTTTATGTCCGACACGTGGCTGGTCCAATTCATGTACCTACATTGGTATCTGCAAGAGGTGTTTTTGTTTTCTCTTTTTTCGAGTAAACTACCTCTTCTTGCATGTCATATATTTGATGGGTGAAAACCAAATTATAACAGTTGAGTACGTTTTCCCATTTTGGGAAGTGTTTCTCAATGCCTTAAATTTTTAATTTTGACAAACTTATGTTTGATAAATGATTATATGCTCTTTAACATTCCTTCTTTGCTTGATTTGAGTTTCCAGGAAGAATATTTTAGGTTATATAGAGTTTTAAGAGGTGAGAAATACTTCATACTACCTTTATTTTTGAGTTTATTCAACTGTCTTAGTGTATTTCCTTCCTACAAAGCTTACTTTCTTGGATTTATTCCCTACTCGTTCACGGAGGAGGTTTTTTTAAACTTTTGCAAGAAGCCTATGACTCATATGATGTTCTCACCATCTAATCTCCTGAGCATCTTTAAGAATGAGGTGAATCAACCATAAAACACATGGATTCAGAGAAAATAAAGGATATGACTATGGATCTGATGCTTTTGAGGGTCTATAGGACTTTGCGATCATGTAGATCTTGATGTTTCCGAGATCGACTCACTAAGTCTTAAAGATATCACCAAAGTAATGAAAGAAGTAACTTTTTCCAAGGGATTTTTAAAAAAACTTAGAAAACTTTTCAAGGGAGATAAACAAAATATTCATACCTCCATGTTTCTAGTGCCAAAATGTGGTTCCATCTTATCTGATGACCACACCCAAGTAGATGTAAGGATTATAAAGCTAATAATATTGAAGATTTAAAGGTAAATAAGATGTAAAGAACATGAAAACAAATATGAACACAAGTATTTTACGTGGTTCGGCCTTGTTGACCTACATCCACGGTGAAGAAAACTATTTATACTTATTATCGAAGGTCTTACCCTTAGATGAATTACAAATATAACTTAAACTTCTAACTATTTCTTTCTTAAAATCTCTCTCTAGAATTTTCTGTAGAAAGACCATCTAAGATTACATGTCCATTTCGTTCTACAAGGACTAGTATTTATAAACATACTGGACACTTAAAGATGTTTCGGTTCTGTTAGGTTGGTGACACCATCGTACATCTTATCATCGCTCGGATAGGTTCTCCATTATTCTCCTTCAAAATGTATCATTCGTCCCTTCTTTCCGAGTTACATCGCATCATTCATTTGTCGCATTGATCCTTTTTGATAGGCATCATATTACACCTTCTTCGGGTCGTCTTGCTAATCGTCCTTCAACCGAGCTTTTGACACGATGAACTTTCGTCCACAACTGTATTGCACCTCTTCTGATTCCTCATTAAATGCCTTGTTCTTTTTTATACCAAAACGTATGTGTGATTTGACTACTCCTTTCACACGTCATTTTTGTGGCCATGTAGCAAACATCTCGGTTTAGATGCAATCACCTTTTGATACATGATTCGGCGCATCCTTATTGTCATTGTATCATGAGATCACCTCATGTGATGCATACACGTGGCTATTATCTATTTGGCCCTCACATAAGATATCTACTGCTAAGCCTCACCAAGGACGCGTGTAAGGAATAGTCAAATCACAGTGACGGTCAAGTCTAAAAAGAAAACATGGCATTAAATGAGAATCAAAACAGGTGTGATACAATTAAACGAAGGTACATCGTGTCATAAGATCGGATGAAGAACGACGAACAATACAACCTGAAAAAGGTGTAATACGATGCTACTTATAGGAGGACCAATACGATAAAAAGGAAGTGCTAGACATCTCAAAAGAAGAATCGTACGTTACACTTGGGAGAAGAATAATGAAGAGTCAGTCTGAACAATGACGAGATGTACAATGATATCATCATCTTAGCAGTACCCCATCATATCTTCATAAGTCCAATTTGTCTACAAATACTAGTCCATAGTCCATGTTGAAGGAAATGAATATATATTCTTGAATGGTACTTCTCCGGAGAGAGTTAGAAACAAAGTTAGAAAAAGAAAGAGTTAGAAGTTTAATTGATATCTGTAATCATCAAAGAGTAAGCCCATTAATAATAATGATAGTTTTCTTCACTGTGGATGTAGGTCTACAAGGTTGAACCACATTAAATATTTGTGTTCATCTTTACTCTCACGTTCTTGACATCTTGTTTTACTTTGAATCTTGAGTGTTTATAACTTTTATTCGTTAGATCAATTTGAGTGTAGTCATCAGAAAAGATGCAACTACAAATTTAACACACAAAGCTAACAACCCTGTGAAATAAAAATGACCCAGTTCGGAACAATGAGAAATAGCTCGTACCTTTACGGCACGGGTCATTCCTTAGTTGTTTAAATGATAACGTAAGGTATAGTGCAAAATAAATCTGAAGAGAATTTGAATATGAATCTCATCAACTTAAATTTTCAGAATTCATCTCGGTTCAGATATATTCAATTGATTGTTCTTAAAATCATCAGTTCTAGTAGCATGTAGCTAGCCAAGTGCGCAATAATAGCACCACTAAGTAACGTTTAGCAGTGAAGCAGCATATGTTGTTTTCGAAGATAATGATGATGATGTTGAAGAAAGTGTGTATTTGCATGGTTCTGGCATTCCTGGTAATTGAATTTTGAACTTCGGTAGACAACTTAAGGTCGGAGGGGATGGAGATGGAGGAGATGAATATGGAGACGGTGACGGAGATGAATCTGGCGAGGGCGAGGGGGATGGCGATGGAGATGGAGATGGAGATGAAGGTGGTTTGCAACAACAATCACATCTTAAATTAGGAGAACCGGAGGGGTTCATAAACGGTTCACATGTTTGATCACTAACGGAACTGCCCATACTAGCACATCTACCTCTACACCACCCTGTACAGCATGCGCAGTTTTCCGTTGGACTACATAAAACGACATCGTATACGTCACCAGGTTTACATATCTCGGATCCGGTCACAGACATGGCCTTGATTATATTCCAATCGCCCTGCAGTGTCTTATCTATGATATTGCCTACAAAAGCAGAACAAAATATTGGTAATGGGACTTATATAAAATGACATATTGTAAACGTAAACCATAGACAAATAGTATTAAGATATTCTTGAATTTCACATAAAAATGTCGTAGCCTACGTACCAATTGGTAGTGAGCTGCTGGTGGCATCTGTTGATAATGTGTACTCGCATGGTTCGGGTACTAGTGGTATCTGAATTGTGAACTCTTCAGGACAACTCCAGACTGGAGGGGGAGGCGGGGGCGGGGGTGGAGGTGGGGATGGGGACGGAGGTGGAGGGGGTGGACACTGAGGGGGCGGAGATGGGGGTGGCGGGGTGGACACGGGGTTGGTGGTGCATGGTGCTGGACACCAAGGGGGGTAGGCGGCTGATTGGGAGGGGACGGGGTTGGAGGGCGGGGAGATGGAGGGGGAGGATATGAAGGGGGAGGAGGTGGGGGTGGGGACACCGATGGTGGGGGTGGTGGGGTGGGGATGGTGACGAAGGGGGCGGGGGGGGGATGAATGATGTGGTGGCGGAGGTGGAGGTGGAGGTGGGTGAGACGCCGATGGAGATGGAGATGGAGAGGGAGATGGAGATGGATATGGATATGGCGATGGAGGAGACGCATATGGAGATGGAGATGGAGATGAATATGGGGATGGAGATAAAGGCCAATAAGGAGACAAATATGAAGGGGCAAATTTGTTGATTATATTCCGATTTTCATGCGATGTCTTATCTATAACGTTTACTGCATAATTTAAAATAGCATATTTAAAGTGTTAGTAATTCATATAAAATGAAATAATGTAAGTGCAATTTGCTGAAAAACAATGTCATAATTAACCTATCTATACATACCAATAGGTAAGGCGCTGCCGCTAGCAGATGCCGTTGTAGTAGATGGTGAAGCTAATATATACCAGCATGGTTCTGAAATTCCTGGAAATGGAATTACAAGTATCGGTAGACAACTTAAGGCCGGGGGGGATGGAGATGGAGGAGATGAATATGGAGATGGAGATGGAGATGGGTACGGAGATATAGATGGAGTTGGAGATGGAGATGGATACGACAGGAAACTCCTGCTAGCATATGTTGTAGTGGGGGATGATTCAAATAATATGTACTCGCATGGCTCTGGTACTGTTGGTATTTGAATTTCGAATTCTGCTGGACAACTTGAGGTTGGAGGGTTTGGTGAGGGCGCAGGTGAAGGCGTGGGTGGAAGTGGAGGGATGGACATGGAGGGGGAGAGGATGGTGGAGGTGGAGATGGACATGGGGATGGGGGTGGAGGGGGTGGACACGGAGGTGGCGGGGCCGGAGGAGATGGAGGTGGAGGTGGATAAAAAGGGGGCGGAGGAGATGGAGATGTAGGCGGCGAGGGTGGAGAAGGGTATGGGGGCGGAGGAGATGGAGATGGAGGCGGAGAAGGGGATGGGAGCGGAGGAGATGGAGACGTAGGCGGCAAGGGCGGAGAAGGGGATGGGGGTGGAGGAGATGGAGACTTAGGCGGTGAGGGCGGAGGAAATGGAGACGCAGGCGGCGAGGGTGGAGAAGGGGGTGGAGGCGGAGGAGATGGAGATGTAGGCGGAGGAGATAGAGACGGTGGCGTCTGGGATGGTGGCGGAGGGTACGGAGATGGAGGCGGAAGGTCCGGGGATGGGGGCGGAGGAGATGTGATTGAAGGGGGTGGGGATGTGGGTGGAGGAGATGGAGATGAAGGTGGTGTTGATGGGGATGGAGGGGAACTGCCTCCACCACCGCCTCCTCCACCGCCGCCACCTCCTCCACCGCCGCCACCTCCTCCACCAACGCCACCTCCTCCACCTCCTCCTCCACCACCACCACCTCCTCCTCCGCCGCCACCACCCTCGCCGCCTCCGCCATCTGGAGGTGGTGGTGGAAGTAACGGTGATGGAGGAGGTGGAGATGGGGGCAAAAATGGAGGGGATAGCGGAGGAGGAGGAGGAGGTGGGGGTTGGGTTGATGGTGGCGGAGGTTGAAATGGAGGGAATAGCGGAGAAGGAGGAGGTGGAGGATGGGACGATGATGGAGGCGGAGGTTGAAATGGAGGCGGAGGTGGAGGATATATTGGTGATGGGGGTGGAGATGGTGGAAGCAGAGGCGGAAGAGGTAGGGGTGGAGATGGTGATATAGGGGGTGGAGGAGGTGGAGGTGGAGGCGGAATAGGGTGGGGTGGAGATGGTGATGGAGGAGGTGGAGATGCCGATGGGGGTGGGGGAGGTGGAGATTGGTTATGTGGTGATGGAGGTGGCGGTGGACGAGGTATGGGTGGAGATGGTGACGGAGGTGGCGATGGATTATGTGGTGGTGGAGGTGGGGGAGACGGTGATGGCGGTGGGGTATGTGGGAATGGTGATGGGGGTGGGGGTGGTAGGGACGGAATATGCGGTGGTGGAGGTGGAGGAGAGGGTGATGGCGGTGGGGTATGTGGGAATGGGGATGGAGGTGGGGGTGATAGGGATGGATTAAGTGGTGGTGGAGGTGGAGATGGAGGTGCATGAGAAGATGATTTGCAGCAACACTCGCATGTAAAAGTAGAAGAATCATAGGGCGTACATGCTTGGTTACTAACTGAACTAAGCAAAACGGCGCATTTAAGTTCACACCACCTTGTGCAACATGCACAATTATTTGTTGGACCACATAAAATGACATCGTATATGTCACCTGGTTTGCATGTGAGAGATGGAGTTGGCGGAGGTAGCTGTGGTGGAGGGGGTGATGGAGGTGGCGGTGGATGGGACGGAGATGAAGGAAAAGGTGACTTGCAGCAACACTCACATGTAAAAGTAGAAGAACCGGAGTTATTTATAAGCGGTGTACACAACTGGTTACTTACTGAACTAAGCATCATGGCACATTTAAGCTCACACCACCTTGTACAACACCCGCAATCCTGCGTCGGACCACATAAAACGGCATCATATATGTCACCTAGCTTGCATATCTCGGATCCGGTTACTGATATGATTCCTGATTTTTTACGTAAAGCCCCATGGTATATGTCACCAGGTCTTATCATTTCTGGTCCAGTCTGTGATGTGATCTCGGTAATATCGTCTTTAGCGAGTGTCATCTCTATAATATAGAAAAATGAATCTATAATTAGCCATAATTGGAATCGATATCTGAGAAGAAAACACAACAGGAAATAAAGATGAACAGAATACATGATGCAACCAATAATTACCTACTATTTTTAACATAATTGGAATCTGTATGTACATGAAACATACCTATCTTTTATAACCAAGATGGTATTTCCTCCATCAACTATTAGTTGAACTATTTTATAACTAAATTTTAGTGAGACAAAGATGATATTATTTTCTATTTTTTTTGCCATTATAGTGGCCATTGTTTATCATCTTGATTGACACCAAAAACAAAAAGTATTATTCCTGGAAACAGATTGATCGAAATATGCTACAATTATAACGGCTTTTTTCACAAACATTGGTCCGGGAAATGTGATACGGAGTACTATATATTGGGTTTGTTATGTTATGATGATTTTTGTTTTGCTGATAGCCCTATTGATTTTATTAGATAGACTATGTAGCAGAAGTAGGTTCCTGGGTTTGTATTGTTATCGCAGCTGAACGAATAGATCAACTTTTTTAATGATGGGAGAAGAAGATAAAAAGTAAATAATGATGGGAAGAAAACAAGCTCAAATTTTGACAAATTATTCTCAGTCTGCTCGATTCAAACAGAGTTTCTTGCTTTAGAATTGAACAAAGCCGGTCACAAATTCTCAAAACAAGACATCCTAATAAGAACTGATCTAGTTCAAAACTTTTGTTCTACGCAGGTGGATTTTTGTTCTCCCTTTAACAAAAATCTCTATAGACAGTTTATCAGAAACAGTAGCAAAAACCAATCTACATTTATTAAATCAAAATACAGAAATCGAATCCTATAATCCGTTCAAAATAAATCAAAACGACCGCATTTGTGGAAGTAAATAATGCTAAATAGTACTCCTTTGAACTTACCTGACATGCTAACTATTGCAGAAAGTAAAATCACATGGAGGAAACCGGTCAAAAACTTGGTTTCCGGTGCCATCATTGAGATGGACTTTTAGTTGAGGGGTGAGTGGGTGTGTGGGGGTGTTGGGCTTTAAATTTATGTGATGGGATTTAAGATCTATTTATAGCAATTATGTTCGACAATAGGCGTGCCTCTGCGTTGCCATTTTGCCAGCTTGGCACACTCACAAATATGATTGAGGAGGCAGCAATTGAATCCTAAAAATTTCAGATACATGATTCGAGGGACAGTCTTTAACTTATCCGCAAAAGTTTGTTGGTGGACGAATTGGAACGCTTATAAGCGTCGCTAAGATCAAACGGCTAATATTTAATGTGCGAACAAGAATCTGTCAAACGGGCGAATATATCGGATAACCCGGTTTGTTGGTCAACCCATCCGGAAACTAAGATCATTGTCAAAATTGGAAAATTCCTTTCCTATTTACTGCATTTAAAGAGTAAGGTCACTCTTATTTTTTGGTAATGAGATATCTTATTTCGCAACATGTTTTATTCTGGAACATATAACTAATTTTTTTTGTAACTCCTGAGTTTTTTAAATTTTGGTTTGCATCATATTCTTGATTTAGTTTTAGTTTGAAGTTATTTAAGACGAAATGGGTATGTTTTGATCAATTTTTTGAAGTGTAACAACAGTTAGAGACCACCAATATTCGATTGAGTTAGATGGAAATAAACAAAATTTTGGTACACCACAATTTTTCAATTTGATTCAACTTGAACCAATTGAGGACCATTTCAGTCTGTCTAGATCCAGTTGATGAAGTTTAATAACAGTTGGGACTGTCAATTTTTTATTAGAAAAAAGAACAGTCAGTTGGCTTACAATTTGATGGAATTGCGCTTTTTTCTTAGAAAACCGTGACCAAAACCACAACTGACATTAAACAATCTAGTGGCCAAATGCTAGCTCATAGTGTTATTTTCTTTCATATTCTCAGGGAATGAGGGTTCGTGGACGCTTTTATATGGACATTGTTTTTCAACAGTTGAACCCTTTTTTTTTTCCAAGTCCAAATGAAAATGACCCGAAGCCAATATTTTGGTGATGTGTTCTTTAATTATATAGAACTTGACAAACTTATAAATTAAATGAGCACAAACCAACACTTATAACACTATTATCTACCATTTTGAAAAATTAATCATTAACAATTAACAATCGAAATTAGAACCTGTAGGTGGTAAAATCTGTTGTCTCAAAAATTTGCTCATTTTTAACAAGAATTAAGAGTTTAATGAGATGAATATTAGGAACCTCATGGACCGTCGGACCCTACTTCTAGGCCTGACCACATAGCACCGATATTTTCCCCACTTGACCACATGTTGCAGCAGGTGTGGGGTTTTAATCTAAAAGGCCTCGGTGCTATGTAAGGAGATGCCCAAGTTTATTAGGCACCACATGTACTTCCTCTTATTTTATGTGGGACTATCCTAACTATACATATGTGGTGTTTATCGAGCCACATACTCCAACAATATCCACCTTGGAGAGATTAAACCACCTCACCAAACCAATCATACTCCACCATATGATCACCTTCCATATATGCTACCCATCGAACATGATTATTGTCACTGTGTGCCCTGGAACCGTACTCCACCTTGAGTTAAAGGCTAGCAGTAACTCCACCTTGAGCACAACCTTGCCCACCTAGAACCCTGCTCCACCTGAATTAATGGGGTGCGAAAATAACTCCAGCTTGAGCGCCAGCTCTACCTTGGGCCTTGCCTGCTCCACCTTGAGTCTGACTCCACTTGCGCCCTAAACCGGGTGACATCCATAACCACTTCTCCGTTCGGACAATAGCCCCAACCATAGGCTTTGATACCAGTTGTTAGGATCTTCACGGACCGCCGGACCCTACTTCTGGGCCTGACCACATAGCACTGATATTGTCCCCACTTGACCACCTGTTGCAGCAGGTGTGGGGTTTTAATCTAAAAGACCTCGGTGCTATGTAAGGAGATGCCCAAGCTTATTAGGCACCACATGTACTTCCTCTTATTTTATGTGGGACTATCCTAAACATACATATCTTGTGTTTATCGAGCCACATACTCTAACAATGCTCTGATACCAGTTGTCAGAATTTTCTTAGGGAATCACTAACAACCGCGGAATAACGGATCTTGAGATATTATGCTGAATAATAAGTAAACCAAGCATAAGCAACTATAATAATACGAGAAATATAAATCAACTCACAAGATACAAGATTTATAATGGTTCGACCATTACATACAACTTGTATATATTGTCTACATCCACTTTGAGCCGCACCAACTCAAATCCACTATGAAGAAAAACGACTACAACGTCGTGTGAATCCCAGCAAACCCTTGGTTGCACCGCAACAATTACCCGAGACGATAACCTTGTCTCTTGTTCCTCACCAATGTGCTCTCACAACGAAACCCTAGCTTTAGCCCTAAAAGTTATACAAGAAATTTCTTACCGATCTCTTAATCGTTTTCTACACAATACAATTATACAAGGCCTGATTACCTATTTATATAGGTTACAAACTTGGCCACCAATTATCCTAGCCGATTTAGGAAACCCCTTCCCTAAATAACCACGGATAACTTTAGGAAATAATAATTAGTCTTCAATAACTAACAATCTCCCACTTTGAAGACTCATTTATTGTCTTCAATTCTCATTTTCTTCAACTTTGGATTGACGGTGCTAAAAACATCTTCTTTGTCAGTGCGGCTCCCTTCCCAGATCCTCATTCTAAGAGACCAACTAAAGCCTTGCAAAGCTTTAGCTTGTCTGATGTAACTTCCTTGGTAAACATATCCGCCGGATTCTTTGAACCAAGAATCTTCTCGAGCTTCAACTCTCCTTCTTCTAAGAGATCCCGAATGAAATGGTAACGGATGTCTATATTCTTCGTCCTAGCATGATAGGATGAGTTCTTGGCTAGATGTATAGCACTTTGACTGTCACTATACAGAACACTATCATTTCGTTCCTTGCTCAACTCATCTAATAAGCCTTGTAACCAAATCATCTCCTTGCTCGCTTCTGTTACTGCTACGTGCTCCGCTTCCATAGTAGACAATGTCACCAACTTTTGTAAACATGAGTTCCAACTATACAAGAAATTTCTTACCGATCTCTTAATCTTTTTCTACACAATACAATTCTATAAAGCCTAATTACCTATTTATATAGGTTACAAACTTGACCACCAAGAATCCTAACCGGTTTAGGAAACCCCTTCCCTAAATAACCACGATTAATTTTAGAAAATAATAATTAGTCTTCAATAACTAACAATGAATGCCTTATAAAAATATTAACTTCAAATTCTTTATCATTCGAAAAAGGTGATCTAAATTTTGTAAGGTAATATCTATATAAGATTTTACACGAATCCTCTATCACTCTTAGGATATGTGAAATCATCGTGTATCTCGGGCTTTTCAAAAATAATAAAGATAACGACACATCCTTATCCTGCTAGTTGAGCTTACGATATCATCTCATGTGCACCGTTTAATGACTGATCATCATACTACACATATCTTGTATTCTATCTGCAATCTATAAGACAGACCACAAAAGATCAATTAAATGTGAAAAGCACACATATCCACTCCAGGCAATGATTAAGCGGTATCTCATTATTTCTGACCACAACATGTATAACATCGAGCGACTCTCAATCTACAGTTTATCGAGTTTCCACTTTCACCAGTTTTCATCATATAGTCTATGTCGATGTAGTCCAGTTGTAAAGTTTTCTGCTAGTAATACCAATGACTTAAGTAAGATTTGTCAGCGCTAAATTATTTATTAATGAAACAAATTTTTCGTATAACACCGCCGAAGATGAAGTCCGTAAATGATGTTGTCATTTATGTTCTTAGAATCGAAGTTCGATACACCTCTCTAAAAATGATACTTACCACCGGCATAATATAGTACGTAGATTCCATGTTATCTGTTTACCTCCCTGTAATTCATTATCATTCATTCCACATTAATGCGACGTGGGGCCTTCTTAATAAGTTGCACGGTCCCATATTTATTTTCAGAGATCTGGTAAATTAAAACTAGAGATCATGGAGAGCAACAGTGCCTTAAACCTATAGTCCGTATCAGGGCTCCTTTCAGTGTCCGGTTGTTGAAATTAACTGAGCCACAATAATGGCCTGCAACGGCTGCAACCTCTAGTGTTGTAATATGGTAGGAAAGAGAAATCGTACATGTAGGTTTGGGTTTAAATAAAATGGGGAAGGTGGATTGGATAATTATTTTCCGCTTGCTTAATTTGGATGGTTTATGGCTATGTCTTGTAGAGCTTAACTTGAAAATTTTAACAGTATGCGTAAAAGCACCTACCAAACCACAATGCGTTTTGGTAAAATTATGCAATAGTTGGATAAGAATTTCAGGCTGTCAGATAATACAATTATTTGCAAGTTAGCCAAACAATCAACCCATAACTTCGACGTCACTAGCTTCCAGCTATTTAGACGCTGCCCATCAGCAGTCCAATGTGAATTCCGTAACAGTTGGGACCACGATATGCACATGTGCCTAAAGGAGATGCTTTGAACATGCAAACGGGAATGGCCGAAAGGCACGATTAGGAAAAAGATGGATCCGACGGGTACTAGACGTCTCATTTTGTTTAGTCGTAAATTTAATTTTTAGTTTCCAGTGAAAAACCTTAATGTTGTTGGAGTGCTCGTATCATTATTCTTACTCATAAATTTAGTTTCTAATCTCTGATGGCGAACCTAGAGTTGCCGAAGTTTGACATAATTTATTAGTCTTGTATTGTGTTTCGACCTCCAATGACAATCCCAAAGTGGAAATATTTGAGGAATGAAAGTGTGGTAAATTTCATTTCTAAAAACCCAAATGGTGTATGAAGTTGTTTGATGGAACATGACTTAGAAGTGGTGATATTCCCGGCATGTATTATTTCGACTCAAAAATTCCAAAAACGACATTTTGGACCTCTGACAGCAGTATCATTAAGTTGAAGGTGTTAAGAAAACTTCCTTGTTAGTGCAGATCTTCTCCCAGATCCTCATTATGGGAGACCAATTAAAACCTTGTAGAATTTTAGCTTGTCTGATGTAACTCCTTTGGTAAACGCATCCGCCGGATTCTACAAACCAAGAATCTTCTCGAGCTTTAATTCTCCTTCTTCTAAAAGATCCTGAATAAAATGGTAACAAATATGTATATGCTTCATCATAGCATGATGGGATGAGTTCTTGGATAGATGTATAGAACTTAGGCTGTCACCATAGAGAACATTATTCTTTTGTTCCTTTCCCAACTCAGCTAACAAACCTCGTAAGAAAATCATCTCCTTGATCGCTTCTGTAACTGCTAAGTAATCAGCTTCCATAGTAGACAATGTCACCGGCTTCTGTAACCGTGAATTCCAACTCATTGCAAATGACCCCATGGTATGACTAGTTGAACTTCGCCTTTTGTATACATCACCCATGAATCCTGCATAACCCCTCGAGATACGAACCAACTATGTCCCTCTGTCTTGGAGCTATTTTTAATCCATACAAACTCTTATTTATCTTACATAGCATATATTCCATGTCTTTTACTATGAATATGTCTAGATACTTCATGAAAAATTCTTCATCTAGGTCATGGTGAAGAAAATTATTTACATCCAACAGTTTAAGGTATGGAGATTTAAAAGCCACTACACTTAAAATTACTCCCACTGCATATGCAATATCCATATACATGCACACCATGGAAAGTTAGTCCACCACATCTCGCATATCAATTTTCCACTTGCTTGAGTCATCAACCGCTAGTGTTTCTTTAATATCTTCAGGTTCACCTCCATTCCTAGTTGTCAGACTGGTATCACCAACATCCGTAAGTAATAAATGATTCAAAGCATACCTGGGTTCGGTTTCGAAATTCTTGAAGATTTTCGTACTTCTTATCGAACTGTAGGAGTAAATCCAACTGCGGTAAAAGTCTGTTCACCCTGTACTTCTCCTTCATCAGGAATACCATGCTCTTCTTGTTCCACACTTCTTCCAGAAACATCATTAATATCGATATACAACTCCTTATCATCGTTGCTTGACCCGACATCTTTAACTTTTGTTGTGTTCTTATCCTTGTACAACTCGTTGTCATTGAAAGTAACATATCTACTTATAATAACTTTGTGACCGTCATTGTCCCAAAGTTTGTACCCAAAAGCGTCATCTCCGTAACTAAGAAATATAAACTTCTTTTCTTGATCTTAGACCTCTCACCGGGAATAATATGAACATAACCAACATAATCAAAAACATTCAAATAGGAAATACTTACCTTTTTGCTGGTCCAAACCTCCTCCGGTATCTTCATATCCAATGGACTACTAGGTGTCCTATTGATTAGATAAGCAATCTTCCCTATTGAATGAGCCCAGAAGGTCTCGGAAAAACCAAACTGTATACTCATGCACCTCGTACGTGCACTCAACGTCCAATTCATACGTTCTGCTACTCCATTCTCCTGTGGTGTCCTTGGAACCGTCCTCTTTAAACGAATTCCATTCATAGCACATAACTGCAAGAACATTTTTTTTTGTCATACTCACTACCGTTGTATGACCTTAAACACTTCAAATATAGATTTTTTTTCTATTTTAACCGAAGCTTTCCACTTATGAAGCACTTCATACACCTCGAACTTATTCTTCATGAAGTAAAGCCACACATTTCTTGAGTGATCATCAATAAAGGTGACATAATAACGGAAACCACTATGAGATGCAACATCATCTGGTCCCTATACATCAGTATGAAACAAATCAAGTTTCTCACTTTACAAGTTTTTTCTTTCTCTGCTGAAACTAACCCGATTTTGCTTTCCAAGAACACAGTTTTCACAAAAACATATGTCAACATACTTCACATTTAGTAGATATCCTCCCGAACAAAAAACTTTCATTGTGTTCTCACTCATGTGCCTCAATCTTTTATGCCATAAGTTAGTGTCTTCATCACTACTAGCCACTGCAAAAGTAGATCCATCTGAATTCTGTTATAGAGTATCAAATCTAACTCCTCGAACTAACACCATAGCCCGTTGTTTTACCTTCTAATTGTGTTTCATTAATACAACTACACAGTCATCATCGCAAATTTGGCCCACATATACCAAGTTTTTATTCAAATTTGGAACGCGTAGTACATCCTTCAACTTCCATGTCGAACCATTGACTTTCAGAGTTACATCAGCCAAACCGACGATGTCGCATGCTTCATCGTCACCTAAGAATAATTTTCCATGGTATCCTTCTTCATAAGAGATCATAATACTCGTATATCCCGTCCCATGGAAAGAAGCTCTCGAGTCTATAATCTAAGACTCATCTTGCTTGTCCTCAGAGAGCAGTAGAAAACCTTAATTTCGCAATCACCTTCTTGTTATCAACAAGGACCTTCATTGGTTCCGCAGATGCAACTTCGTTGACCTCCTGTTGATTACCTTTGTTTCCACCATTATTAGTATCTTTGTTTTCCGGACAATCGCGCCTGTAATGTCCTACTTTATTACATGCCCAACACTCAACAACACCTCTAGACCTGGATTGAGATCTCCCCCTAAACTTCCCACTATACTTCCATCTAGATTTTATTATGATGAATAATAAGTAAACCAAGCACAAGCAACAATAATAATACGAGAAACATAAATCAACTCACAATACACAAGATTTATAGTGGTTCAACAATACATACAACATGAATATATTGTCTACGTATCTTCGAACCGCACCAACTCAAATCCACTATGAAGAAAACGATTACACCGTCGTGTGAATCCTTGCAAACCCTTGGTTACACCGTAACAATTAGCCGATATGATAACCTTGTATCTTGTTCCCCACCGATATGTTATCACAACGAAACCCTAGTTCACCATTCTTTCTTAACTCTCTACATGCCCTAGTAACCTATTTATATAAGTTACAAACCTATCCCCCAAGAATCCTAGTCGATTAGGAAAAACCTTCCCAAAATAGGAAAAAATACCAACCCAAGAGTCGTTCGTGAATCAGGTCACGTCGGTACACATACTGATATGCATACCTTCCTTGGTTTACAAGTTCAAACACTTTTCAATATACCGGTATGTGCACCACAAAAAATTTGTGAACTAAGTTAACACTTCAGTTACTTAACATCTCAAGGATTGTGCAATGGTTTTCGAATAAACAGATATGCACCAACGATGAGCCATCTTATGTTCGGTGACAACTTGATCTTCTTTGGAAAAACTGACAAAAAAACATGAAGAGTTTAAAACTCCCTTTGCAAGAAAAAAAAACTTGTTGTTTATCTAGCCAGATCATTAAGGCGTCAATGATTTACGAAGAACAACAATTATGGATGAACATGGCCTTAACCAAAGGAAATCGGAGGATATATATAAGTACGGAAATGTTAGGTTTACCGACTAACAATACCTACGGAATCTCACCTCAAACATATGCCCTGGTCCCACTTCTACCGTTGATGATCCCAATGTTGAAAATTCACCATGAATCGTCCATTTTCCTTTGAGGTTATTTTGCGGGATAAAAAATCAATAGGTGTAGCATCTTCTATATATACATATGGGGGTATTTTTGCACATAAATGTCATTTTGGAATTTCCAAGTTTTTTTTATATCTAATGACTTGTAGTAGTTAGTTAAACTTGTCATTATATGTTGGTCAAAAAATAATCATATAGCCTTCGAGGTGTTTCAGTCAGTTGCTGCCATCATTTCAAAATTCAAGTATATTTTCGAGGGCAAGCTACATTGGCTTTGCATTCTTATGAAGATCCAAGTCCACTGATGTGATTGTGATCTCCGTTTACAGCAAAAATTACTCTTAATTAACTGATTTTAACCAACTAATTATTCGAGCAAGGGTATTTGAAAAATTTACCACCAATTAATCCTCCTCCTACCGTGGATTATGGAAAATGTTATCAGAAAAATTAGGATCGGAAAAGTATTGATCTTAAAATTGTCATTCTTGAGTAGTGATTTTTTGTTGATCGTTAAGACTAAGATTTACTAATTTGATTATGATCATGATATTCACAGACCTTATAAAATAGAAAAAATAAAATATCACAGGCGTCGTTTTTGCTACCGACATTAACAGCCGCCGTGACAAAGCTTCTGGATTTCGAACAATCAATTAAACTGAAATATGTAAAGCTTGGGTATCATTATCTTATCACCCATGGAATGTATTTCTGTTTATCTCCTCCTGTAGTTCTCAATGCAGCTCAAATCTCTACATTCTCATTAAAAGACCTTCATGATTTATGGGATCATCTTCGTTTCAATCTTATATTTTTATTGTCTGATCAACCCTTCTTGTTTTCTTATCCACCCTTTATAAGACCAAGGCCTGATTATCTTGTTGACTTCTCTTGTTTAAAGCCCTAGGATGAGAGGAAGAGCACTAGACAGATCAGATCTTTATGGAGAGATCAGGGTTAACAGGTTCATTTACCAAACAGAATCTTTCAAAGGAAAACTTTACAGAGATCGGGTCTAGGTGAATCAATTTACAGTCCGCCTGCTGTTCTTAGAGTTCCTACTAATCGTCTATGGCAGAAGAAGGATAGAAGCTCAAGCCGAACGGAAATCAGATTTCTTTGTTTCATTACGATAAAACAAGAAAACTAACCACCCATTATATTTCCCTAAACGCACTTGCCGTAACAATTAGAAGATTATTTGTTACAAAACTTACCGACAAATGGCAGTTTTCTAGTGGTTCCTCATGCCCCATCCAAAATTGCCTCCATCAAAATTCACGTAAAGCCAGATAGGTGAATTGCAAACCCGTTAATTGCAAGCATATAAATTTATTATATTTTTATTGATGAAGGGTTTCATTATAATTGCAAAGTGCAAAGATACACTAAGATAGATCCTCCATATTCAAATATTAGCACCTATAACACATAAGGGATTTTGTATATATCTCCCCCCACGATGATAATACCCATACTTTATAATAATGAAAAGTCGCAAGACATCTTAGACCCCATGAGCTACTAATGCACTATATTTTAATAACTCTTTTACGATATACTCACGCAAGCAAACATACACGCACATGCATACAGCGAACTAAAATTGAAATCTTTGATATGTTTGATGAAGACTGCATCACGCATTCAAGAGCATCTGGTTAAAATGCCATACCCCTGCAATTTCACCAATTGAAAATACTTGATTAAAAATACAGATTTTACTCAGGAATTCAAGAAAGTTATAAAACAATAATTTGAATTCCAACTATTACCATGTCCCTTGCCGGTCCTCCTCAACTGGGCAACAATTTCAGAGATCTTCTTAATGGTTTCCACCTGCAAGAGAGAAATGCAAACAATCCATTAGTTATACCATAGAAAGTATTTCTCCTAATTAACCACGAAATAAGCACCAGACAAATCCGCAAATAAAAGTAACTTAATTTACCTGATCAGTTATGAAGGTGCTTTCAACAAATTCCGCAAATTGCACATCATTGTTTCTGTCTGCTACCTATTTTTTGTTCAAGGAAGAAGCCATTGTCTCAGTGGATGCCCATGAAGAGTATAGTATAGGCGAAAATCCAAAAGCATTGCATTTTCTACATTTTGAACCCTAAACACTTGATGCGGCAGTTCATATCTTTGCATAGTAAACGATAAATGTATATTTCTTATTTGTAAGTTGAAACTTGGATGATATAAAAAGGTAGAAGTTGAAAGAGTTTGAAGCTCACACTGTGTAAGTTGAGAAGCTTCTCGTTTGATAACTTCTCTAGAGACAGTGCCAGCTCCATACCTGAGTCAAAAACAGCCATAGTAATTATTAATCAGTAGAAGTACCAGAGATACAAATATTGCTAAGCATATAAGATAAGTTCAAGTAGAACATGGAGAAAAGAAAATCCAAATCGCAGATAAATACTCATAAACCAACAATTATAAGCCTACTACAGTTAGGGACGATAGAGAAAAGCAAGAACATGTATGTAATGTATGGCATAGACAAACGAATACGAACGGATACGAATTTTACAAAACAATTTTACAGTTTAAAAGGTGCAATCACGTATACAGCTATACTAGCAGGAATTACACATACACTATGAGGCATGAGCAAATATATTTGACGTGGAACACAAACGAATACGAATTTAACGAGAACAAGGACTTACCATTCAACGCTTCTCCTTTATCATGGTGATCGAATTCAGACCTGGGAATCGTCATACTATATAGCATGACTCTACCCCCTCTTTTATTCTAACAATTAGTAAAACAGCATCATCAACTAGCAAAATTGAACCCGAAAAACAGAGTGATCGAAAAACAAGAGAATAAATAAACACCTGATATTCCATAAGTAGCTCAGCATTTTCCCTTTTTTGTGCACTAGCTTCCTTAAAGAACCTAAAATTCAGACAATACAGAGTTAGGCCAAATGAAACAAAATCACAACAACAAAAAATCTCAAAGGGTTTTAGCAAATTACTTCGCAAATCCTTTGAGAGCAACATAATCCCTGTCGAAGTATGCGTACAGTGCATGATACACATACGATAAGTTGTATTCCACACTGATTCAATGAAACAACAATTTAGCATCAGAAATAAAATATCCAAGATTTTCTGAAAAAACGAAGGATCAATGAAATAAATGAATTTACTTAATCTGTTCATTAAGGGCAGCTTCACAAATATCTGAAAACATTTGACGAGCAAGAGAATGTTGAGGAAGATCTGATAGTAATTGAAGTTCTTCCTTAACTTCTTTAAATGGTTCGAAAACAATATCAGTTACTGGACTAATAGGATTATTACTCAATTCACTTTCCGATACACTCATCACAAATCTATCGGTAATTCTTTTCTGTGATAAAAAACTCACAGAAGATGAGGAAAAAGGAAATTTGTTCGCATTATCAACAGTTGCTGTTGATAGAGAAAACGCCGTAAATGGAAAAGATGTTCTTAGGAGCATGGTGGCAGTGGTGGTGCTACTGTGATTTGTGTAGTGAGGAATGGGAAATACCTTAGGAGGAGGAGAACATTATATAGTGGAAAATATATGTTTGTGTATATTTGTGGATAGCATTTAAAAACGAGCAAGGTGAGGGAAATGGTTTTGTACTTATTTATTTGATTTCTTGCAGCAGTTACTGGTGAATAAGTTTGATTTGGCCTTATGGGACTAAATCTCAATAAGAAAACATCACGCCTATGGTCATGGAGCGGGTATGGGTGGTCCAGTCACTGCCCCGTTTATAAGAAAAATAGACTAGCAAACAAAATAATTGCTCTATCTATTATTATGAGTAGTTTTTCTAGTTATTCTTTCCGTCCTAAATTAAGAGTCCGCTTTGACTTTGTCAAGATATTAAGGAAATCCTATAAAATGTATGTCTAGTCCTTGACTAACCTATTTAATATTACATTATTACCAAAATAAAATTATTAGTGTTAAAAATTCTAATTTGGATAGTATTATTGTTTTAGGAAATATTGTAAAGAAATAAAAGCAAACTTATACTTTTATTATGAAATCCAAAATTTAAGAATTTTTTTTATCTCCATTTGATTTTGGTTTCTCGTACTAAAAAGTTTGGAGCCTTTGGAATTTTTATTTGAGATGGAAAAAAATTGAAATTGTAGATTATTTTCTCTTTAGATATATTCTATCATGAATTTGAGATTTTGTCATAAACTTTTTTTGATTATTTCCCATGTATGTAGCCATGTTAACCCGTAAGTCAATGTAAGAATAAATAGAAGTATTAGGAATTTTATAACTATCCATAAATATTTTTATTTAAAAAAGGAATTACAGTTAATATAAAAAAATATTAAATGGATTTTTTCCTTATATATGGTGATGATATTTATGATTTTGAATTAAGTTTATATTAAAAATAATTTTTTAATTATAAAAAAGAAAGGGTGTATTTGATAGTTTAAGGGAAAAGTATGGCTATAATCAGAGCGGACAGATAAAAATGGACAGACCAAAGTAGAAATTAGGACAAATAAAAATGGACAGAGGGAATATTAATTTCTCATTATTAAGCATTTTTCACCATGTTAATTGTTTCATCATGTGCTTCAACTTTTCTCTATCCATTGATTACTGGTCGAACCGCTAGAATGGAATGAACTTATAGATAATGTGTTTGATCAGCTACTATCTATCGTACAAAGAAGTGAAAATGACGAACAAAAGAGATCAAGAATTCAATAAAAGAAAGAAAAATTTAGGTAAGTGATAAAAATATAATTAATGATTACGAAGGGAGTAGCATTTATGGTAAAGAACATTGTTTACGGACTTTCCTGCTGGAATGACATCGACTATGTTATAGAAACATGTATTTTTTTTGAATATGGATTATCAATCAACTAAAGTTAGGGAATAAAAGAGGATTATGTGTTAAACATGTATTTTTCGATATCTTTTTAACAACAAAGAGAAATCAACGAGAAATGTTTCACATTTTATCATTTCTTACATATGATTTACATTTTCCAGCGGAATTAAAAGGAAGAAAATGATCCCTCAGTCCTAGTTTAGTTGATATATTAGCGATTTCCACAAATATTAAGGAATTACATGGAAAATACTTTTTTCTACAAATACCCAAGACTAAGATTTATGTTGCTAGTTTTAAGAAGTCTTAGCTTTGGGTTTCTTACATGGATATGGAACGATTTAAAAGTAAAAATGTTAAGCGATACACGATATTACTAGGTCGATTGAAAAAAAAAATTAAAATGGAGATTATTATTTAAGAGTGGTGTCCAGAAAACTGAACTTGCCTAGGTTAGGTATAGATCAGGAAAAGAAGTGAGAAGATATAAATTATAGCTATTAAACTAATTAAGAAACAAAGGGTCCAAGAGCTTAGCTTAGTGGTATTCCGTCAAATCCAATAAGAAGGGAGTCAGGGGTCCAATTCCCACCGTCGTAAAGGTTTGTAATAGATTAGTTGTATAGTGGGTTTAGCGGTGTTGGGTCTGACAGTGGATCAGTCCAACTGGATCACCTAGATTCAGCTTTCGCATATCAAGCACAAAAAAAAAAACAGAAACAAATAAAATAAAATCATTATATACTAACCAAAATAGGATGAAGGATGTATAATAATTGCACATTAAAGTATATAAAAAATGTGCTACGAGCAAATATGCCCCTACGTTTATATAGAGTTTTAGGTTTCTGGTCTCCTAAATTTTCATATACTTTACTATTTGTAGATATAGTGAAGAGTAGCACATAATCTAACTGCTACTATGTAAACACTTTTTTAGGTTAACACACCACCTCGTATGAAACAAAAACACAAAGAATGTGATATTTGTCATCTATTAGTAATGCTTATATCTGTTATTAGTATATGATGTAAAAATGTATATTTGATAACTGTCCTTTGTATAAAATTAGTAACATAGAACTGTTGCTGAAAAATATTATCCCTTCGTATTAAGTCAACAGACGTTAGTTAAAGCACTAGTGTGTAACCCATGTCACGCATCAGGGCGTCGATTGGTGTGGCAGGGCTTCGCCCTGCCCCGTGCCCAAGTGCTCTTGGAGCATTCAAAATTTTTCTTGATTAATATATTATTTTTCAATTGATAAAAAAGTTTGATACCCTTAGATATTCAATATATTGTGGAGATATCTAATTTATGTATGTAATATTATATAATAATAAATATAAATATTCTCATTATAATTACATTGTGCACTAAGAAATAGTAATTCTTCTCATTCATAGTAAAACTATGAAAGAACAAAGCAAATCAAAAATGCTAATTTTACTGTAAAACCTGAGTTTTAAATTATGGTCACACGAAAATCATTGCAAACATGATTTGTAAAATTACGGAAATTATATCTTGTTATGCAACTGAATATGATTTACAAAATTTTACGGTTTTCTACATCATATTTCCCATTAACTAATACTATGCAAAAGTCATTTGTGCAAGAATATAACGAATAAATATTTATTGTCAGATGCCCAACTAAAACAATTAAAACAACATATAATCATCAGTTTGTTCCGTATGTTTAAAAAAAAATGAATCCAACATCAAAGATATTTAACAAATAAGCAACCAACCAAAACCCGAATAATCTGAACATGATTTCAAATGATAAAATTGGCAGATGATTGAATTGTCTTTTTATTATTATTTCTCGGGACTGAGCATTTTGTTCAACCTCTTTTTCTTGGGACATATGGAACCATTTGTTCATATCTTAAGTGCACTTGTTTGACACCCCTTTTTGGATAGCCACACCTTTAAGTTTCTCGGAAGCATTCCTTATACCTACAATAACTCGGAATTATCTGATAATTTTTTGTTATGTTGCGTTCTAAAATCAACAACCTTAAAACCCCACGCCATCTCTTACTCCACGCCGAGAGTTGCGGTAACCTCCCCTCTAATTGGCCGGTGAACAAAACCCTCGCTCATGAATGGCTGAAAAGCAAGTTATACCCCTCATATTTCGTGCCCGTTAATTTTTAATATAATTGGCTCGATCTGATGCTCCAAACTGAGTGAATTTACCCGCTCTGCTGGTGTTGTTCGTCGGGACTTGGAAAAAACAAAACAAATGGAGTTGAAGAAAGTGAGAATGATTCTAATGTAAAATCATATCTAACTTAAAACAGAAGTTAAACAAAGGCAGACTTTACCCGGTGTGTTACTGTAATAAAAAAAATGAGGCATCATTTCCCTCACAATCATTAGGCAAACTCCTAGAAATAGTTTTTCTAAAAAATTTATACTTTTTTGGTAGTTAAATTTGGCATAATATAGATTTGTTCCTCATACTAAATTTAACAGGAATGGTAAATACGTAATTTAGGAGTTCTAGACTTGTTTCTTGAAATAGAAGGATACACATTTACGTAATATATACATTCTTAGCCCTAATGATTTATAGCAGTTTTTAGATTTGCTTCGCAAAATATAACAAAAAATTTATATTTAAATTTAAAATAATATTATAAAAATATTTCTGTTTTTATCTCTAACCAAATATTGAAACATATCTAATGTAGAATACGTTCTTAGCGAAACAACCTTTTTATATGGAGATTATCGGATCTTTCGAAAGTTATTCTTTATTTCGTTTTATTTTTTTAAGATTTTTGTAGAAATTTTAGCATATGATATATATGGCATTTTATTTCCGGCTCTGATGGCAATTGTCGATTAGTGTGCGATCCCGTTTCCCATATGCAAGTGCAGGCTGTATGTAAATGTTGCTTATGGTTGTGGAAATGTTGCTTTTAAGTATTTTGTAATGTTGAAGTTATGGAAATGTTAAACTTAAGTATTTTGTAACAAACTGAACTTATTTTGTAATGTTGGATGTTGAACATTGAACTGGAAATGTTGATTTGGACTCTTTTAGTATTTTGAACTGTTTTTCAGGTAAAAGCCCGGTACCGGACCGATACCGGAGGTACAAGTACAACACCAGATATAGGTACCGGTCCTCAAAATGAGGTACCGGCCAACACCAGGTACAGGGACCGGTTCCGTAAGAGAACCGGGTCGTACCGGACCATGTGCAGCCTTACTGGGTTTGGCATTTGGTCGGACATTACAGGTAAAGACACCAAGTTTATAAACACTGATAGGAATCGTTTATAAAAACTATGGCACGCAATGAGTTGATTTTTTTTTCACTGCACCCAGGGTTCAAAGATACAGCTTACATGAATCATGACCATGAAAGTCTAGTGAATATACCTTTGGGATGGAACCGCCAATAATGAATTCATCTTGAAAGCTGAAAGATCTATTAGAATGATGGTGTTAAGCAGATTTCTTTCAAACTTTTTAAAACACAAATCATAAGCACGATATTAACCCATGAAAAATTCAACACATTAATCTTTCAAAATCAAGAAAACTCTGTAATGGTATGAAATCTTATTACCTTTAACTCCTCTAGAGCTTCCGTGATTCCAGAAGATTATTTTCGAACTATAAAGATTTTTCAAACACAAATCATAAACACGATATTAATCCATGAAAATTTTAAAACATTAATCTTTAAAATTCAAGAAAACTCTGGAGTGACATGAAATCTCATTACCTTTAACTCCTCTAGGGCTTTCGAGTTTCTAGCAGACGATTGACAAACTATGAAGGTGAGACATTATTACATTAAAGAGTAAGGAAGGTTGAAATATTTTTTTATTTTTTCTCTTTTCCTTTATATATCGTGATCGAATGACTGATACTGATAGGTCGAAAATCCATTGGACTATTTTTAGAAATTGAAACCGCCTAAATTGGTATAAGAGTGCAAACACAATCAGCCGTTCAAACCTAAACTGGAACTGAAAATCTTTTTAGTTACCAAAAATACTGGGATTTCCAAGTTAGTTAAATACTTGGGATGTTAAAGGCATCAGTTTCCGGGAATACAAATGTTCTTGTTTACATATTAATCTTATGGAAATGAATAAGTATAAGGTTGTTTATATGGATACTTAAAGCAGAGCAATTGGAATTTTACCATATTTTTGTCATCTAATAATAGAATATCATTTCATAGGATTTTTTTCTCTCCTATTTTAAAACGAGGTACATTATTGTTGCCTGAAAATATATCTCTCCTGCTTTTAGTTATTTATTTTAATTATATGGAGAATTTTGGGGAAAATATCAAAAGAATATTTCCCCATATACGGATTTACCCATATACTCCATGAAATACGGAGTACATTATTTTTTTATACGGAAATGCTCGAATTTTACGTTATTTTTTATATGGAAATATTCATTTTTTTCCAAAGATTTTTTTCCCGTTTTTTATGTAAAGATTTTCGTTGATCTTATAGCCAATCCGAAGGCCTGTATTTTATTAAAATTATGTAAATGTAAACGTGGTGTAAGAATATTTTTTTCATATCATCCAAAATGAGGCATTAGATCATATCATCCATATTCAAAATTAATGGCCACGAAATGTAGGGGGTATAAGTTGCTTTTCAGCCAATCAGGAGCGAGGGTTTTGTTCACCGGCCAATGAGAAGGAAGGTTACCGCAAATCTTGACGTGGTGAGAGAGATGGCGTGGGGTTTTTAGGTTGTTAATTAGGAATGGAAATATCAATCTTAAAAACATATCGTTCACACCCATAAACAGTTTTTTGTGTCGTCTTTATGATATGAAAAAGAAAAACCCAATGCCTTTAACAATTTTGTCGATACAAGTGCTAGAGCATTTTTCGATTGAACCCACCGAACGTTGGTATGTAAAGGTCTGTTGTCATATTTTATTGTCAAAACTCATAAGTCGAATTGAAAATACTGGGGGTACCAAAATACACCACCAACTTTTTCGTAGGCAATCTGTATGGACAAACTTAACAAAACTCTAAGAGTTAAAACTCAATCAAGGAAAGTGTCTAGAGTTAAATATATTGTTATTAAAATGTCTACATAATTGAATCCATGAACCTAATTACAAAGAGAGTTCTTGGACGGTACCAGAGACCAATGTCAAATGATCAATCAAGTCTTATCCGACAAACTAGGTCGGACACATCTACTATGATTGATCAACGCACAGCCTATGATATTTCAATTATAAAGACAAACAATATAATTCGAAAACAAAAATAACACAGACACAAGAAAATTTGTTAACGAGGAAACCGCAATGCACAAAAATCCCAGGACCTAGTCCAAATTGAACACCAAACTGTATTAAGTCGTTCTAGACACTAGCATACTACCAATTAACTTCGGTATGTAATGAAGTTGATCCCGAACTCAGTCTCCCACTGATTCAGGTACAGTCGCGCTCCTTATGACTCTTGAATCTCAGCAGGACTCTGCGCAATTGATTCCCTTAGATGACGTCACATCAACTAAGGATGTGTTTGATAGGAGTTAATTTCATGGAATTAGTCATATTTCCATGGAAATGACGTATTTTCCGTTGTTTGGTCAAAAATCTGTTTCCATGGAATTGTAATAAAAGCGTGGCCTAAAGTATGTTTTAAAGTCAATTCCATAGAATTCCATAGAAAGTCTTTCGTTGCCTCCCCCAGGAAACTGATTCCATGGAATCATTTTCCATGGAATTGTTTCCTTTCTCTATTATCAAACACAGCCTAAGAGTTTCTTCAACTCAATTTAATACTTTACACCAAATATTCCTCCCACATATTAAGCCTATAAAATTGATTTCCTGATTATGATCGAAACGAATGATCAAATCAAACATAGGATCAAATTGCAACCTAGTTTTAACGTAGGATCTAAATAGATGATCAAATCGATAACAATTTAAAAAAAATCTAGCGATCTCAAAATACGGACTTCGGTAACCCGAAGTGCAGCCTAGATTATTATTATTCACCTCACAAGTATAAAAATTACGGAATCACAAAGTTGAGATGATCAGAACTTTGTGATTTCTATATATCTTGTTCAAGTTATAAATCAACAATTGAATAAGATCTGGATAGTCAAGTTATCAAGATAAAAGATAACTAGACCTGGCTTCACGAATTCCAATGAAGTCATTAATAGTCACCAAACCCTAAAAGGGTTTCTGGACAAGACGACTCTAGATACAACTAGGACACACCAAAAAGTAATGTCAGGATTCAAAGATCCCAGTTTCCAGGAGTTCCCTTTATATAGACATTCAAAGCATAGGTTGCTTTAGGTTTAAGCTAAGATATCTTTGGAACCAAGCAAACAATATTCACTGTTAGATGAAAACTTTGAATCCCACTCACCTAAACAAGATACACACTCTGGTTAGGTAAATCGTAACCGAACCTTGTATAAAGACTATGTTCAACATGGTTAGCCGAAACTAGCCAGTTTGAACTTAAAAGCTTAATACTCATTTTCACAAAGATATTGATCTTGAGTCACAATCATGTGATCAAATACGTATAATGTTTTTATAAAATTGATCAAATGCGAATTATCTCATATAAATAATTCAATCGCAATTGAATCATGATCAACATAGTTGGTAAATGCACAAAGTACAAATACATGAGTCGTTTGTGAATCAGCTGAGTCATGGTAGGATGACCGTTTTGTAAACTAAAGAGCATAACCGAGTTCCGGAGTTGACCGAACTTTTCCATTACACATATCGGTTTGCAAACTTAGGTGAAAAACTGAGTTCCGGAGTTGATTGAACTTTTTCAGTTCGCGAACCAGTTTGGAAACCTTAAGACTTTACCAGTTCCAGAGTTCACAGAACCTTTTCAGTTTGTGTACCCGGTTTGGGTACTAAACTGGTTTAGTAACATAAAACTGTATTGGTTCACATACCGGTTTGGATACACTTGGTTCCCTTACCACAGTTACAAAATGGTTTACATACAAATATGCGTACCTATCTAGATCATGAAACAAATAATTTTTCCAAGACTGTTTTATGTGTAAGTCGAGATATAGCTACTCCACTACGTGTACGAGTACATGTAATACGGATTCAAACGTATAAAAGTTATATCAGTTTGTATGACTAACAACAGTGTCTTGTATTCATAATATAGTAGTTCTATATTTTTCTCTAAATCAATTCGAAACATTCCTAAATAACATTAATGACACATATCACTGTTCCAGGCTATTTTCGAATGATAAACTTGAATCATGATTTTGATTCCGAAAAATAAATTGTTCTCCACCGAAATTGATCAAGTATGAACAAATAATCTTAGTCATTATATTTCGAGAAATTCGTAAATTAAATAATTAGTTTTTGACTCGAAATTCTTGTCTATGCAAGCTAGTCTAATTAGTTATGCGATAAATTTCTCGATGATACAAAAGTGAATATAACTTGAGAAATAGGTGGTTAAGTCTTTACTTACCTTTTGTTGATGAAGTTGTCCAAAAACTTCGCCTTCAAACGCAAGAACGCAAATGATGACTGGTTTGCTTCGCAACTACCTCTATCCTAGACCGAGAATTAACTAATTATAGACTAGAAATCAAGATATAGTTTTCAAAACCAAGTGTGAGAACAAGCTTGAGAGAGAAACACTTTTGAGTTCGACCGATCAATGCTCTAACACGCTTGATTAGATTACTAGAGCCAACTTCTTTAGGTTTGACTAAGAAGTCTATAAATGTTAAGACATACAAGTATTACTATGTAGACCTGAAGATTCTGAAGATGTATCGACATCGACGATAACATCATCCTTCTACCTGAGGTTAGTAATAAAATATTTGACTTGTTTCTGTTTCTATATCGTAAGCTTTGAAGTCGTTTCTGATTGAAAACATAACATGCAAAGTTATATATATGAAAATCTGGTATAATAGACTTGACCATCATATTGTGATCAAAGTGTCAATGAAAAATATATCAATATTGATAAGTGCTTTATATTGGTATACTAAATGACGAATTATAATTCTTATCTTTTGGACTTCTTAATTGTGACATCAACATAAACTTTGTAACTCGTTACTAGATTTTGTAGTCAACATAGGTTTGATTTCATACCTAGAAAACTATGTCTAATTATCTCAGTTTAGGGAAGTAGACGTAGGAAATTGTTTCATAGTTTAAAGGAAATCAAAGAGGATTGATGGTCCGCTTTTCATTGAAGATCTTAAGGTTGGAGCGATCATAACATATATAGGTAATCAAGGTAGAACGAAAACTATATTATGTCTCGAGTTAAGGTAGAATAGATCCCTATCTATATTGGAATTCCAGGTATAACCAATCATAACTTTTTACAAGATTCATGGTTGAACCATCCCAATATGCAAAACCGATTTCTCCAATTAACGTACACTTAGGGTTTGTGCAATTTGGAAATTGAATTTGAAAAATAAGAAATTTCAAGATGTCAACATAATGTGTCAATTGAACATATGTAATCTTAATTGTTCAAAGATACTCCTTGATAATTAAGATGATATCCCAAACCAAAAAGTAGAGAATCTTTTTGAGGTTTTTGAAATTAATATGTTTTGTTTTAGCAGCAATCAAAACATATATCTGGAAAGATATATTAGTTAAGTGCTAGATGATATTTTTTTCCATGAAGATTTAGGATATACATTTGGATATTGGTATGAATTTATAAAACCGAATTTAGGTGCTTTATTGCATATCTTAAGAATATCTTCGGGTACGGAAATTACTTGATGCCCAAACTACCTTGGTCTATAAATTGTGAAGTTGGTTCTTATTACCAAATTATCTTGAGCCATACAAAATTCATCTTTGTTTTTTTTTTTTTTTT
>NW_020620381.1:2266198-2314905 GCF_003573695.1 Papaver somniferum
TAATAGTATTGTCGTATTACTATCTTGGAGAAGAGAGTAACCTATTTTGGCGAAATCTCTTGCGTCTAGTTTAAAGGATTTTTTGGTATAAAGAAGCGTGTACTAGTATTGATTGTTGGGAAACCAGAATTGTGTTTTTATTTTAGTTTTCGATTATTTATGTGATTGACTAATGGTTCTTAACTCATAATTGCTTTGATCTCAAACTTGATCATATGGGATCCCACTAGATATAGCTTATCTTTTTCATAGACTTATTATTGCTAGTCGTAAATTAGATCAAGAAGCTAAAATTCGGTGGTACTCTTCAGTATCCAAATTTGGTAGTTCTTTTTGACTCGATCAGGTTAACTTTTTAATCCAGATCTTGGAAGATCTAAGACCCGAAAAAGAAGTTTAATTGATTTTGAACAGAAAAGACTTTGTCATACTCAACGTATATATATGATTGATTTCCTGAGTCATGGGAGTGGTTACCAAACAAATTAGTCCTTTAATATTTGGAATACGATCGAAGGGGTTGATTGGTTAAAGCATTTAGAGAGGATGAAAAACTTAAGATAGTGGACATTATCTTAGGATTCAGTGTGTTGGACAGATTAGTTGTAGGGACAAGAATACTGGGGAAACTAGGTAACTATAGGTACGTAGTTTACTTGGTCTCAACTATACGAATGTCGTAGTTTCTTTGTATAACGCCTTAATTCTGAGAGTATTCAAAATTGGACTAGGTCCCGGGGTTTTTCTGTATTTGCGGTTTCCTCGTTAAAAAAATCTAGTTTTGTGCTTTTACTTTAATTTCCGTGGTATAATTTGTTTAAGTTATAACTAAAGTAATTGCACTTGTACATTAATCCCAAACACTTGGATTGATCACTGTAGTTGTGTTCGGTTTTGAACTATATATGAAGTGTATACCTTGTGGTTTTCTATCTTCTTGACAGTCTTTGTCTATATTAGATCACACAAGGTATTGGACTTATAAGTATATTAAATGATTGTAGTGTATTATGGTGTACCTGGTAAGCTCGTCTTTCAACAAGAACATTTTTTTTACATACCTTACTACTGAATTATAATGACATGTATTATAATATGAAAACTGGAAAATATAGATTATTAGTCAACTTCGAACGGGAAGCGAGAGAGGAGCCAACGTTAAACATGTATTTCATATATATTTGATAAACAAAGTTAACAAAATAAACATATACTTGCCATTTTTATCATTGTAGATATAAAGTCTTGAGTAGATTTAACTGGAAGAATATTTATTAATTATAGATGAAAGCGTATACAAAATGAGGTATTCGGTAAAAATGCCTCATACTAAACAGGTTTCAGGTTTCTGATCCATGAGATTTTTTAGATATTTTGTATGTAGATATAGTTAGTCACATATACGTAACTTCAGCACATAGTCTAACTACTACTATGCAAGGAAGTTTTTCAGGTTCTTTTCAGCAAAACACCACCACATATTATATCAACAATTTATGATTAGGTTGTAATACTTATACCTGTTAATAATATATGACATAATAATGCCACTCTTACAATTGTCCCCCGTATATGTGCGTTGGATATGCAACACTTATATTCGTTACAAAATTAGTAACATAGAACCGTTGTTGAGAGACATGATCCTCTTATATACTCTCTCCGTCCGTAATAAGATGACCTACTTGGTTTTAAGTTTTGTCCCATAAATAGATGACATATTCTTGTTACTATAAGAAATATGTATAATTTGATAGTTATGTTTATATTCGTTAAGTAGGTGTTTTAAAATGCTTTTCAACGGTATAAAGTTTACGAAAAACCCTGGTATAGTTTAAGAGATAAATCATTTCTAAGTTTTACTAACATCCTTGTCTTAAAAATTGTGCAAACTACAACTAGGTCATCTAATTAGGGACGGAGGGAGTATTAAGTCAAAAAACATAGGTTAAAGCATTAAAATTCAGAAATCAATCTTGAAAACCTATCCTTCGTAATACAACTAGTGTACGGTGCCCAATTCATGAAGCACGTTCATATCCACTAATTGTGGTCCTTTGTAGGTAGGTTTTATAGCTATCTAATTCATCATAAGATATGTGTAAAGTAATGATCAATCTATAAAAGGTGTATATAGATAATATTTTAAGTTCAAATTCATGATAGAGATGAAGTCACTATCATACTTCCTTTGGTGAGGGGGAGAACCAAAGAACAGATTATCGGTGCTCACTCCCCCTTTAAAATCTTTAAGGAAACTTATTTTACTACCTAGTTATTATTATTGTAGTTGACATAATATATCTAGAATAGGGATAAGGTGCATTTCTATTCCTATTCCCATACGAAATTTTAAAGTTATTAATAAACCAAAAAATTATTTAAACAACACTTAACTTTATGGGATTGCAGTCCTTCCGTATGTTTTTAGTTATACTTTATTAAAGATATTTATAAAAAATTATGACCATGCAAGTTATTAGCAAGATCTCCACTCGTGTACTAGTGGGTCTCGCATTAATGTGGAATTAATGATAATGAATTCTAAGAAAGAAAAAGAAAACATTAAATTTATGCACACCCTTGAACGGGTAAGTATGTGGCCTCTATGGTAAGAAAAATAAAATACCCAATGCCTTAGAGAAATGTCTCGATATAAAAACATTCTTTACAGAACTAGGCTACATCGACATCTAACTATATTATGAAAATTGGCAGATATATATGGATTATCAGTCAACTAAGGATGGAGAGTGAGAGAAGAGTAGGTGTTAAACATTTACTTTTGTATACTTTTTACAAATAAAGATAACGAAATCAAGAGATGGTTACCATTTTTATCTTTGTAGATTTCTACCTCTTGATTGACTCACAAAAAAAAATATATTAATTGTAGATGAACGGGCACAAAACGAGCTACGCAGAAAACATTCCACCACATATATAACGAGTTTTAGGTTTATGGTCCTGGGATTTTAGATAATTTGTTTGTGGATATAATGAAGAGATGACATATACGTGATTGTAGCCCATTGTTTAACTACTAGTATGTAAGGACGTTATTCAAGTCTATTCACCAAAACACCATCACATATGAAAGAAAAACATTTCTAATACAAAACAAATGGGGGTTTTGAGCCTTGGACGGTCGGATAACATTTTGAGAGACCTACAATCTCAGTCTTATCATAAGATTTGTAACCTCATTAGGTTATGCATATATATGCATTGATAACCCTCGTAATCAGTTTATCCTTAATCAAAACAATAATAATTTACCAACAAAAAAATTCTTACCAATTAAATGATACAACTATGTAAAACTGATATTTTTGCACTCAAATTTTATACTCAAATTTAATAAAAGTTGACTTATATTTTTTTAAAATCGACTTAGCCCATATTCATCAACCCACATAGAACAAATAAACATTAGAACATTTCCGGCAACAATATGTAAGACATTCATTTTCTCTTATTGCTGCCTTGAAATAAATTGATTGTCCTTCGTCAACTACAAAAAGCAAAGAACATCATGTTTGATATACAAAAACATTCATTTTTATTTGACTCATCTTTTCCGGAAACAATCAAATAAAAATATGCAATTGATATTTATCCAAATAATGAATCACCAGAACTGTTCACTTCAATAATAAATGTAAATTTAATTTTAGTGAAAAATAAATTTTATTTTTAAACTTATAATTTACTTGGGTACGACATGTAAACTCGCAAGCTTGGTTTTTTGGAACCTTGCAAATGGAACAACAATCTTGCTTAGAATCACAACCTTTTCAAAGCAACGCTAACACTCAAACCTTAATCTTTTCATAAACCTCCCTGATTTTTTGGGTGGTTTCCTTTTTCCTATGCATCTAGCTATATAAGTTATTTTTTTATCTTCTTGATCTTGATTATCTTTTTCTCAATAAAAACATGACTGAGCATTCTCATCTAGACCTTCAATTACTGACCCGTCATTATCACCAAATCCTTCTTTATTATCATTATTCACCTCCAGCTTCTCAACTCCCATGGTGTTATAATTTCATTCGGAAATAGTTGCAAATATCGATGAAGATTCAACATAATAGTCTGAATACAATACAAAACGGTATCAAAGACCAAAAATTTCCCGGGATCGAATAAAAAATTATTATTTTAGGGTAAAATAAGATAATTTACCTTGTATTATAATCAAAAAAATTTATTTTAATCAATTACAAGTATAACCAAATTTATAATTATTTTGATGACAAATATTTAAAATTTTCATAGCTATAAGTTCTCGTGGGTCAAAATAAGTCTTATCCTAGTTTGTAATATTTATTTAAATCATTATGAAAAAAATTATTCCATCTCTAGTTTGTAATCATGATGTTCCGTTATGACACGGATTATCCCTAATCAATTACAATTATTAAATATAAGTAAATCTTCAATCCATTACTATCTCTGGTAACTGTCCCATGTATCTCTATGTTGGGCTATTGGAAATGCAGCTCTTATGTTCTACAAAATTAGTAACACAAAACCGCAGCTGAAAATCACAATCCCTTCATATTAAGTTCAAGAATAGTTGGTTAAAGCATTAATTAGGAATGGGAATATCAATCTTAAAAATCTATTCGAGTACCAAATTTGCGAAACACATTTACGTCTACAATTGTGGTCCTTTATAGGTCGGTTTTATAGCTCGCAAAGGGGTTACAAGATGTACATACAAAAACGACAGTTTTTTAACCTAGCGTTTTTATGGCCCACCTAAAATAACGACAGTTTTTTAACCTAGCGTTCTTATGGCCCATCTAAAAGGAATTATGGGCCAACAATAAGACAAAATATAGTCACCTAAACCTAAATAGAAGCTAGCCCTTATCTCGCGTATTTTGTAATGGCAAAATTGCCCTCCAATAACCTGTAGTTAATACTACAATCGGTAGTTTAACAGGATTTGGCAGTAAGTGTGTTACCTTAACCTCCGAATATACTCAATTTTCGAATTTTGGTACTACCATAATCGGTAGTAAGTTTGACTTCCGAATATATATATTGGCCCTAAAATGAGATTTTGTCAAAATTCTAAAAATTTTGTACTATCATAATCGGTAGTAAGCTGTGTTACGTTAACCTCCGAATATAATTGTAATGACCCGTCCCTCCACCGATACTGTCCCCACTTAGCCACTGCGGTTATCCGGCAGTGTGGGGTTTTCAACGGGCATCGCTGCGGTAATCCAGCAGTAACTTCCCGGATGGTCACCCATCCCTGGATTGCTCCCGCCCGAGCACGCTTAACTGCAGAGTTTTCTGCCAACTCTGGAGCCAATTGTGCTGAAAAGGCCTCGGTGTTAGGGAAGGACAAATCATTACTTATATTCCATTCGGCCAACCACTGCCGAATATCGGGGTATTACAATACCACCACCTTAAATTGGAGCCGTCTTCGGCTCCAGAATATATTCGCAAGCTCAGATCTACGACGTTCCCTACCCCTCATGAGAAGCACCTGGAACAACCCCGTCCAGCGTACCTTCTCACCCTCGGCAGGTGAACCATCGTCGGCTCTGATACCATTAGTAATGACCCGTCCCTCCACCGATACTGTCCCCACTTAGCCACTGCGGTTATCCGGCAGTGTGGGGTTTTCAACGGGCATCGCTGCGGTAATCCAGCAGTAACTTCCCGGATGGTCACCCATCCCTGGATTGCTCCCGCCCGAGCACGCTTAACTGCAGAGTTTTCTGCCAACTCTGGAGCCAATTGTGCTGAAAAGGCCTCGGTGTTAGGGAAGGACAAATCATTACTTATATTCCATTCGGCCAACCACTGCCGAATATCGGGGTATTACAATACCACCACCTTAAATTGGAGCCGTCTTCGGCTCCAGAATATATTCGCAAGCTCAGATCTACGACGTTCCCTACCCCTCATGAGAAGCACCTGGAACAACCCCGTCCAGCGTACCTTCTCACCCTCGGCAGGTGAACCATCGTCGGCTCTGATACCATTAGTAATGACCCGTCCCTCCACCGATACTGTCCCCACTTAGCCACTGCGGTTATCCGGCAGTGTGGGGTTTTCAACGGGCATCGCTGCGGTAATCCAGCAGTAACTTCCCGGATGGTCACCCATCCCTGGATTGCTCCCGCCCGAGCACGCTAACTGCAGAGTTTTCTGCCAACTCTGGAGCCAATTATGCTGAAAAGGCCTCGGTGTTAGGGAAGGACAAATCATTACTTATATTCCATTCGGCCAACCACTGCCGAATATCGGGGTATTACAATAATAAATTTTCGAATTTTGGTACTACCATAATCGGTAGTAAATTTAACTTCCGAATGTATATTGGTCCCAAAATGTGATTTTACCAAAATCCTAAAATTTTCGTACTTTGGTACAACCATAATCGGTAGTAAAATGTGTTACTTTTACTTCCGAATATACTCAATTTTCTAATTTTAGTACTGCCACAATCGGTAGTAAATTGAACTTCCGAATGTATATTGGCCCCAAAATGTGATTTTGCCAAAATCCTAAAATTTTTGAACTTTGGTACAACCATAATCGGTAGTAAAGTGTGTTACTCTAACCTCCGAATATACTCAATTTTCGAATTTTGGTACTGCCACAATTGGTAGTAAATTGAACTTCCAAATGTATATTGGCCCCAAAATTTGTGATTTTGCCAAAATGTTAAAATTTTCGAACTTTGGTACAACCATAATCGGTAGTAAAGTGTGTTACTTTAACCTCCGAATATACTCAGTTTTCGAATTTAGGAACGACCATAATCGGTAATAAATTGTGTTACTTTAACCTCCGAATATACTTAATTTTCGAATTTTAGTACGACAATAATCGGTAATAGATTTAACTTCCGAATGTATATTGGTCCCAAAATGTGATTTTGCCAAAATTCTACAATTTTCGAACTTTGGTACAACCATAATCAATAGTAAAGTGTGTTACTTTAACCTCCGAATATATTCAATTTTCGAATTTTGGCAAGACCATAATCGGTAATTAATTGTGTTAACAAGTGATGCTTAATATCTACCGATTGTGTTCACGGCCCCAAATTCAAAATTTCAAAACTTAATAAAACTTCGAAATTTTCTACTTTCACAATCGTACACCATTAAATACCGATTGTACGTAACTTTTAGTACAGAGAAATTGAATTTTTGAATCACTAATAATCGGTAGATATGATCAATTTACCTACCGATTATGGTTGATGTTCTTAAGAAATGAAGAACATCAACCATAATCGATAGGTAAAGTATACTATTACCTACTGATTATGTTTCTGCTACTGTAAATTCAAGAACATCAACCATAATCGGTAGGTAAAAATAGATTTTATCTACCGATTACGTTTCTGCTACTAAAAATCCAAGAAAATTTTCTGATCAAAATTTGGATTTCAAGTAATCAAATCCTAATTTTGAATCACAACTACTATCATCTATTCGTTTTGTTTGTTTAACTCATTTTTTTTCTTTTGATGTTTTAAGTTTCAACTTTAAGGCTAACGATCTTGGGTTTTAATTTTAAACAATTAATCATAACATTTGTTTAATCGACGATCTTTGTTTTCGATCAAAATTACAATGATGAAAAAAAATCGATAAGTAGAAAAGAGAAGAAGAGGAGGATATAAAATTATGGGATATATGTTCAGATTTGGTATAAAGGTAGGGGATAATATAGATAATTCTCTATCTTTAAGACACTCCTTAACCCCTTCAATGGATGGGAATTAAAAAGTGATTCCTAATTTCTTTTGGGTGGCCCCTAAAAACGCTAGGTTTTTTAAATAGTGCAGATATATACCGTTGTAAGCATTAAATCAGATGACACGAGAAATGAATTATTGGGTATAACACGCGAACTAAACATTAAATCACGTGACACAAAGTAGTTGTAGACAATAAGTCAGACGACATGAAGTAGTTGCAGTCTAATAGGTGGCCCCTCCAATTGTTATAAATTGTCTGCTTGGAAAATAGGTGCAGTTCCAATTAGTAAACTAAATATGTGGGACTAACTATGCTCCCTCCACGTGTAGGGATCTTTAAATCCTCTACGTCATGGGCCTCTGAACAGATAGACGGGTTGGCCATATGGGATTTATTACTCTCATTTATTAAGTCTTCTACGTCATGGACCTCTGAACAAATAATACGGGTTAGTCATGTGGGATTTAATACTCTCGTTCATATATATCTTTTTTTTTTTTTTTTTTTGTGGAGTCCTCCACGTCGTGGACCTATGAACGGTCAGATCGTTATTTTCTTCGGTTCCGTTTTTTTTGAGTCCTCTACGCCGTGGACCTATGAACGATTAGATCGTTTTTTTCGTTTCTATTTTTCTTTTTTGAGTTTTCTACTCCGTGGACCTCTGGACAGATAGATGGGCTAGCCTTGGAGGGTTTACTCGCTTCATAATTTTGTGCGGGCCTAGCTCTAATAACATGTTAATTTTAAATTATAATTATCCGAAGCTTAGTAACTGCAAGATCTAAGATTGTTCGTCCAATATGGGACTAATCTCAATAATAAATGAGACATGGGATTAAAATAATTTTTTAAGAACGACTTTTTTTTATAATTAATAGGGGAAAGCTACTTTTACGAAATGGAAAGCCGATTTTAGGGTGGATTTCCCAAAAAAAAGCTTTTCCCTTGTTAGTAATAATTGTTTTTAATTTCCCATATCAAGCTATTGTCAGATTATTAGTTACAGTGAAACTCAACATCTTTCACCGGTCAATTTATGATCTTATTCATTTATAAATGCAACGAAATTTAGATGGTCGATAACTCCCGACAAAATATAAAAGAATATGATACTTCTTCTCAAACACCGGAACAAAGAAATTTGATACCCAATTGATCGAAAAAGATTAAATATCATAGTTCAATTAGATATGTAATGAATTTAAATCAAATTTGGTTTTATCTTTGTTGCAATTTAAATTGCCAATGTGATCTAAATTCTCCGTTGAGACTCCATCATGGGAAATATATATCACTCCGTCAGTGAACTCGAATCCTGTACTTTTCAGATTTTTCGTCCTATATTCACCAAATGTAAAGGCATGATTATGATCAGTATATATACCTCTTTCATGTAATGTTTCCATGAGCCTGGATATGGCTTAGTTTTTATACTTCATCACAATACCTATAATTTCCCACGATGGGTAACGAAAGTTTTTTTATAATTTGATATAAATAAATCAAATTATAAGTGATATGGAAAAATCTTTTTTTTAATTTCGCTACGGTAATGGTGGCCTTCCCCCTATCAATTATCCTTCTTTTTACCCAGTGACATAAATAGGGTAAGGGGACTTCACACCTCAATTCAAAACATGGAAATTTTGTGATTTAACATAAAAGCATATGCTAGGTGTCTCTCTTTTGGGACTTCACACCTCAATTCAAATGTCACAGTTCTCTATTAGTTTAGCAGTACATTCTTATTTTCTCTAAAAAGTTGGTATTGGCGAGATTTGAACTCAGATCATTTATGACACTTAATGATTTTGACATTGTACTAGATGGGATCAGATACCATATTCACACTTTTAAAGTGTTTATATTGCTTTTGGCTATTAACTTGTATTACTAATGCTGATTGATTTGCTAGGTGAACAATACAAGTTATATTAAAACTTAAAAGGTACTTATGAATCTAATAAAAGAATTATTTGTTTTTGAATTGGCGTCTTACCAATCCATTTATATTATTGTCACATGAAGTTTGTACAACAACATTTGCTTCAAATAACTGTTGTTGAAAGAATTATATGGTGAAGGTTCATAAAAATATTTGTGGCTTTAACTAAGAAATAACATCTGATCATAAAGAATGGGCACCTAGCTCAGCTGCTCATCCCCGTTTTCCAAAGTTTCATGCGTTTCAGGAGGTCCCAGGTTCGCGCCCCCAATGGCGTAATATTGCAGGAATTAATATGGAAGGTAGAGTTAGCTTGTCCCCCTTGTGACACAATCTCACCCCCCCCCCACCCCATTCGTTTCGGCTCCTTTGACTAGGTTACTCATGAGGCTCGTTGGTAAGCTAACACAGCAACCTGTTCAATTAATGTAGGAGTACATTGTCGGAGTTTAGGTTGTTAGGCTTCCAACTAGTTAATGTAATACTCTTTACCTAATAAAAAATAAATAATTTTAGAATTTTAGATTTTTTTTTCGATTTAAAAACTTATTTTATTTTTATTTATTGATAATCGTACAATACTTTAGTTAGTAACCGAGCAACAAGCTGGACACCAACTCCTTTTTGAATAGCAATACCTAATCTATGAGAAATAAAATTACCAAAAAATTGTTACCTTACTGGTAATTTACTTTGAAAACTCTTTCAACAAGCTGCAATGCCGCTATAAATAATTTTGAAAAGAAACTTTAAACTTAGAAAATGCTACCTTGAGTTGGCCCATGACAGGTTTACGAAGAAACTATTACCTTTTAATCCAGGCTTCGCATTCTGAGAAAAGGTTTCATGTCATTTCAAATACTTTTTGTAACTATAGATTTAGTGACAGTGCAAAAGAAGTTCAAAACTGGCACATCAATATTTTGGTGACAGACACTAACTATTTCCGATGTGCATATTTGTACAAGAGGAGGTAGTCGGTATTATACACGTACAAAGGGATTTTCAGCGTAAAAACTTTTATCTTAGTGAATATCTGTACGAAGGATGCTGAGCCTTTCTTCCGGATTACTTTCGACAGTTTTTTCTCATCAAAAAGTCCTACCTTTTGTTTGTTCTTACTATTTCGCATCATATATGTTGTTCAAATTATTGTAGAAGCATATTAGAATCTGCCATGCAAGCTATAATTATACCGTCACTATTCCTCCACCGTATTATGGTTGGTTGGATGTTGTTGTTATATTGTTTAAAGTACTTTAATTTTAGGAAATTATCGTATAAATTTTTAGCACTAATTTATTAAATAAATTGGAAAATGTTAGACCCAGCAAGTAGAGGTGTAAAACGTGCCATCTCGGCACAACCCATCCCATAAAGTCACGTGCTGACCTTGCTACGTGTTGTGTCGTGCTAAATGACATGTTGTGTTATGCCAGAAAAATAATAGTGTTGTGCCTTGTTGTACTGTCCTAGCTCATTTATTTTATGTTTTCCGAAGTAAATATTTTATAATATTTAATTAGTATATGTATTATAATAGAGATTAGTCAGCATAACAAAAATAAAATGTCAAAAACTTGTTAAAATAAAGAATTTTTCGTGAAATATGCATGAAATATGGTGTATTGATGCATGATTTGGCGTGCTTTCTTCGCGTGTCGTGTTGTTCTGTGCTGCGTGCTTACACGTGCCATGTTGATGTGCCTATTTGACTGGCACAATACAACAAACTAAATGTGCCAGGTCAAATGTTGTGTTATGCTGTGTTTGAATTTTAATGTGTTGTATTGTCCCATAAACAAGCTGGCTCGGTGCTATTTACACCTCTACCAGCAAGTTACTAAGAAGATCTCCAATCACCTACCGCTGGTCTCGTATTAACGTGGAATGAACGATAATGAATCCAATCAACAAGTGATGATGCTTTGAATGCCCACCTAATAGTCCTAGGTGGGGGATTTGAAACACCAAAAGAATATTAATGACCGTAAGAGCAACTGCAGTGGTGCGATCAAAACCAAAGATCAAAGATCAAAAAAAAGACCAAATTTTGGGTTTAGTCCGTGTTGTGACGCAACGGTACATGATTAAAATTTCGTCAGGCGGACTGTTATGGCTGCGCCCCATTTTACACTTTCATCAGGCGGACCTTAAAAGTCCGCCCCATTTATATTTTTTGTAACTTTCATCAGGCGGACTTTAAAAGTCCGCCCCATTTTTTCGTAACTTTCATTAGGCGGACTTTAAAAGTCCGCCTCATTCTTTTTCTTTTTTATTTAATTTGAATTTTCATCGGGCGTAATTTAAATCTCCGCCCGTTAACAAGCGTACTTTAAATTTACGCCCAGCAACAAGCGTACTTTAAATTTACGCCCGACTATATTAGAATTTGGGATTTGGTCGCGACCATATTTGGTCTGGAATTTGATCTTTGGTTGGGATTTGATCTTTACTCCGTCCCACTGTGTTACGATCTCATCCCAAATTTTTGGTTATACTCGCCCACTGTGGATGCTCTAAGGAAATAAAACGATAACATGGAATCTACATATACGTTTAAGCAGTGAATGGTTCTAGGTTGACGCCACAAAAATCGGGAAAAAACTCGTGAGGGGATCCGAGAATTAAGGTAATAACCTCTAGCATTGGGATTATAAGTGGGATGAAATAAGACCCGCGGTCTGTAAGTTACGATAGGAATTCCGAGATTTTTTCCAGAATATAAAGTATTTTCAATTTTTTATGTAGCATCTGTGGTAAAGAACATTGTTATACCATAAATAAGAACATTGGATTTTACTGTTGAAATAACATCGACTATATTATAATAAACGGAAAATGTGGATTATCAATCAAGAGATGATGAAATAAGAGATACTTATCATTCTGTCATGTTTTACGGATGATTTATATTTTCCAACAAAATTAAAAGAAGAAAATACTTCCTTCGTCCTAATTTAGTTTCAATGTTAGAGACTAGAAACAACCAGTACCGTAACGATACTAGTTAAAACCGAATCAATATTGCGTGTAACACGATTTTAATAAACTGGTAGCAGTTTTATTAAAAAAACAAAGGTATAAGCATGGAAAACTATCTTACCCATGTTTTTTTGAGGAATTGTCATAAGACAATTAGGAAAATTATGAATATTTCATTCTAGTGTTTACATTTTCTTTGAATATAATCAACGAGTGAATACATTTTGATAATGCTGGAGATTTTATGCCATCTTAGGCTATTTATTTATATTGGTGGAATCGAGAATGTAATGTATTTAAAAGTTAAATGTACTTGGAAAACAAAAGTTTGTAAGAGGTAAAAAAAAAACCAAAAAATAGCGGCAACATAGTTAATTAGCATGCTTAAAATCAAAATATATATAGCTGGATATAACTGGCAATGTAATGAGCGATTATTTTCTTTTACGCTATGTATGGCATGTTTTTGAATACTCATGTCATATTCTTATTAAAAAAATATATATTCATGTCATATTTCGATATTGTGTGCGTACTTACTGAAACGAAATGTACCGCGCAGGAGTAGTCATATCATGACTATTTTTCTTTTATTAAAACAACCCTTACATGATCAAAGTTAAGATAAGTATATTCTTAAAAACAAAAGAAAATTTGTTAAACTAAGATTTTCTAAGAGATGTAAAAAAAATAACTTATTTCTTAAATTTTGAATATTTTGGATTTTATATTTAAAAGATTTTCTCAAAATATATCTGGTTTTGGAGAGAAATAAAAAAGAAAAAAAAAAACCCCCACATTTAAAAACAAAAACAAGTGGAGTACTCAAATAAATGTCAATATAGACCTAATAATTAGTTTAAGAAATTTGAGTTATGAGATGAGGCCAAAATATATAATTGCCCTATTTTTGATATGCCGGGGAAATCCACCGCAAACTAGTCAATATTATATTTGTATGGATGGAGAATATAATGGAAAATCAAATAATGAGAAAAAATCCATATTGATTTTTGTTTATGATCTAATTAATATGAGGGAACCTAATCATTGTAAAGTCATAATAAAAAGAGGTTACAACTCTTATATTCGTCGAATGTCTTTGGTTATGATGAGATTGGGATAGTCGGATACAACATTTATCTCTCAAAATGGAATCAAAAACCGTCCAAAACTCAAAAACCTTTTATGTTTCATATAATAGATTTTCACAAATATTAAGAAATTAGATAGAGAGTAGTATTTTTCCCACAAATACTCTAGACTAGTATTAATGGTCATGGTTGTAAGAAGTCTTAGTTTTCCGATTTTTAACATGGAACAACCTAATAAAAAATTAAAAAAAGGAGCGATATCAAGAGGTTACCAGGCTGATCAATCAAAAAATATAGAGAATACCATTTAAGAATGGTGTCAAGAAAGTTAAACTACATGATTCTATAAGTTACACACTGATTCCAAGTTAGGAATAAATAAGAAAAAATGTGGAAAAATATAACCTTTAGTAAATATTATGACAAAAATGATATCCTAGTATAACAATTAAACTAAGACAGAGGGAGGATAATAATTTCACATTAAAGTAAATACAAAACGAGCTATGTGGCACACGTGCCCCCACATCTACAACGAGTTTCGCGTCTCTGGCCCATGAATTTTTATATATTTTATTTTAGGATATTTACAGAGAAGAGATGATATATACATGCACGTAACTACCCGTAGCACAAAATCTAGCTACTATTATTGTGCAACGGCGTTTATCATTGTGCACCTTTCATGAACCAAGGTGCATGTTCTGGCCCATTTCATTGGTCGAAATATGTTACGGTAATTTTCATAATCTTGTTTTTTTTTTTAGTTCTCTCTCTGTTAATTGAAATGAAGAAGAATATAAAAATAAAATGTTCTCACATTTTTTCTTAATTCTCAAAGAAGCCCTCTTTTTCTTTCCTACTTTCCAGCCCCAATGTTTTGAACTTCCATTGACACTAAAACAAACAGATAAAATAAATAAAAATTGGGAGGTTAGCTTCATGGCCTTGATTACGATAAAAATCAGATATATAAGCCATGGTCGTCATGATATAACGATGATAATTACATGTAAAAGCCCTGGGATTGAAAAGAGAAATTGCCAATCTTTTGAATGATACTTCAGATTTGAAAATAGACAATATTTTGAGTGACAATAATTTGATTAAGCCATGTATAGCCCTCAACCTCAATTAGTTCTCTAACTGTTGTATACTTTTATGATTAAGGTTAAAAAAAATTCCTACTTAATTTCAATTTGATCCTTTATTCATCATGGTGATGAAATTTATTTAAAGCTTAATCTTTAAGGTACCTTATATTTCATCGTGTCTTCTCTGAACAAGACTAGTTTCTTGCACATGCTTAATCTTAACATTCCATAAAAGATTTGCCTTTTATTTTCTTCTTCGTTTCAGTGTTAAGAGAAAAAAAGGTTTCAGAAAAAATCAGGTATGTTGAATCAGTACGACATTTGGTATGATGTGATGGGTCGGAACTTGTACCCCTGTTTTTGTGGGTGCACAAATTTAGACTCCATTTTTAGGTTCTTTTCACCGAAATACCACCACATATGAATGAAAAACACTAATTATTCGTGATTACATTTGTCAACTATTAGTAATGCTTACATTTGTTGCTAATGTATGACGTGAAAACGTGTCTTTAGCAACTTTCCTCTATCTTTGTTGGAATTATTTGATTTCTAAATAAACAGGAGTAACTTATTTTGTTACATGAACACTAATGTGACTAGTTCGAAACCACTATTTTTTAATGTTTCGCAACTGTTTATAGTTGTTGCGAATTTCTAATTTCACAATTGTTTCAAGCAGTTGCGACTTGTTTTAGTTGCAATAGTTATGGATTGTTGCAATCAAAAACTTTTATAACATCCACTTTTGCATTAATTTGTCTTACCGGAAATTGGACTACGAGAATTCATCAATTTATCTTATCGGTCCGCGAGTTATAATCTCAAAGGTGTCCCTATCCATCCATAAAAAAACCCATCAAAATAAAAGTAACATAAAAACCCCATTAAAATAAAATTAACATAAAAACTCTAAAAAATTTGATGAAACCAACATAAAATTTGAAAATTTGGGTTTTTGTATCAACTTTGTTTTGATGGGATTTTTATGTCGATTTTGTTTAAGATTAAGTTTAAATGATTTCCAACATTTGAATAGGGTTTCGTATCACAAATTTGGTATCCTTGATTTTTTATCACTAATTTTGTTATCTTATCGTGAATCTCATGTGCATTAATTTTATTGGGTCATGTTGTTAAGTTCAAGGAAACGTTAGAAATGGAAATATCAAATCTTAAAACCTAACTTTTATTATAAAATTGGTTTAGGGACCCCATTTGGGAAGCACGTTCATATCCACGTACCAATTGTGGTCCTTAATAGGTTGGTTTTATAGCTCCCAAATTGATTACTAAGATATGTGTAAAATAAGGACCGTCCTTTAAATGGTGAAGATTAACATTTTAAGTTCAAGGTCAGGATAGGATAGGTACGAAGTCACTATCGTTCTTCTCTTGGTCAGGGGACCAACTAGAGAATGGATTATTCATGCACATGCCCCATTAAAAGCCTTGAATTCTTTTATTTTATTACCTAATTATTACTCCGTATTATTCCCTCCGTCCCACTATTAAATAACCTACTTAATTTAAAAGTTTGTCTTACTATTAGTTGACCTATTTCATTAAACAAGGAAATATTTCTAAAATTATCCTTTTGATTGAATATCGGTAGTATAAGAAATATGTATAATTTAATATTCATGGTTATATTCTTTACGTAGGTGTTTTAAAATGCTTTTCAATGATACAAAATTTACGAAAATCCATGATATAGTCTGAGAGATAAATCAATACTACATTTTACAAATTAGTATCATAAGGGTATAATTATAAAAATACTTAATTTTATTTATTGCCTTAAGAATGGTGTAAACTTGAACTAGGTTATCTAATAATGAGACGGAGGAAGTATTTTAATTGATAAGATATAGGAAAAATAGGACTAAGTTCCCTTTTTGGTTTTCTTTTAAAAAAATTTCATGTTCCCAAACTTTGGGAAATTTTAAAAACTATTTATAAACCGACTTTTTTTTTTCCGGAATAACACTTTTTTTAAAGGAAATTGTTGTTGTTCCATACATTTTTAGTTATACTTTATTTAAAAATAAATAAATAAATAATATTGGGTAGCTCGTTCAGTTGATTACCCACATTCCTCAAAGGTTTGATGCCTTGTAGGAAGTCCCTGATTCAAATATCCCGATGGTGTAATACTGTAAAACTTGACATGTAAGGTAGAGTTAACTTGCAGTTCTTGCGGTATAATCAGTCCCTGTCCGCTTCAACTCTTTTGGATAATCCTCATGATGATCGCCAGTAGGCTAGTACGACAACCTATTTAACTAATATATAGTAATACGTTGTTGGAAAACAGCTTCTTAAGCGATAACTAGTTTCTTGTAATAATATTTTTCCAATAATAATAATAATTTGTTAAGTAAATAATTAAATATTTAAAGAGTTTTAGAAAAAATTACTCTCTTGTTAATATGTTTTAAATAACACTATTATCTTGCAAATTATATATTAACAAGACCTCCACTCGCCTACTGCTGGGTCTTGCATTAATGTCAAGTGAATGACGAAGAATCCTAGGAAAGGAAAAAGATAACATGAAATCTACGCACATAATTTGACACTTATGTATGTGGCCTTTATAGTACTCTTTCGGTCCCATTATTAAGAGATCTATTTGTTTTTATATTTTATCCCATTAATAAGTGACTTATATCATTACACAAAAAGATATTTCTAAAATTATCCTTTTAGTTAATTATAAGAAATATGCATAATTTGATAGGCATGTTTATATTCGTTACGCAGGTGTTTTAAAATACTTTTCAATGGTATGAAATTTGCGAACATTCATGGTGTAGCTTGAGAGACAAATCATTTCAAAATTTCACTAGTTATTATCCATAAGGGTATAATTGTAAAAAATGCTTAAAACTATTTTTTTTCCCTGCTTGCTTTAAAAATTGTGCAAACTTAAACCAGTTCACTTAATTGTGGGACGGAGGAAATATGTTGTAGTAAAAACGTTCTTTATAGACTTTACGGGTGGATTAAAACCGCATCGACATGATGAAAACTGATAAATATGGATTATCAGTAAGCTACGGACAGAAAGCGATAGAGGAGCTGGTGTTGTATATTTATTTTCCTATATTTTTGACAAACAAGTAACGAATCAAAAAAATACTTATCATTTTTATCATTTCATAGGGTGGAACTCTGCCTATTAATAACGTAATATAAGAAAACTCATCATGTTCTTTCCTTTGCTCAAATCTAATCTTTTTAGAACTAAACTGAGCAAAGATTGCTTGTTTATAGGAGATTTTTAGTTATTTTTAATAAATTTCTTCGCTATTAGAGCGATTCTTTTTTTCGCTATTAAGGAGATTAGTTTTTTGCTATTACGGTGATTTTTTTTAATAGTGTTTTCATTCAAAAGATTTGTTCGTGAGTTGGTTTGTTGGATACAAGTACATCGACGATTTGACGGAGGCAATATCAAATTATTCAACATAATAATAAATTTAGGATTTCCGGGATTCTTGCTAAGCATGAGTTTTTGGGCAAATCACTCCTCTCTCATAGGAGTATCTATTTTCAAGAAGAAAATCAATCAAAATGGTCGAACTATGATTTCAAATACCATTCCTTCTCAATCTCTACATACAAGATTTGGGTGCTACCGGTTTTGGATCGCTCTTTCTCTATGCGATTTAATTATTTGCGTTTTGCATCTATCATTGTATCTGTTTCATGCTTATGTTTTTTTTTTCCTTTAAAACCAGCATTTAAACGTTTCTTATTTGGAATGAAATACTAATGGTTTGATTATGAATAAAAAAAGAAACTTAACAGAAGAATATATCTTAATTGTAGATGAAAGTATATACATAATGGGAGAGATTTTTGATGTAAAAGGACTTGAAAAAATGTGATATTCCGTGTATCTCCCCATAATTCTCAAATATTCCAAAATAAAAAAAATTTGACCTAAAACCGTAAAATATGACCGTAAAACACCATATATATCTCTGAATTGATGTTGTATATGACTGCATAAAAATGTGGTAAGAACAATTTTACTGGTCAAGACCACACGGTCAATGGTATATTTTGGAGTGTTCAGTAGGAATGTACCCCGTACATGACTGGTAACCAGTAAGCAGGCAACTAGTCAATGTTATGTTGGTCCTCGTTTGAGCAAAGTCATTGCAAAAAGTCTGTTATGGAGGGTGAAAAAGGTATAAGACAGTTACCGAAAGTGGAAATTGTCACTTTTGAAAAAAATTTGTTGAGACAGTGCGTGCCAGAAATATCATCCTTTTTAGGTCATTTCCCGACCAACGGCTCATAATAAGATACACGCCAGACATGCCGCCACGTATATAACGAGTAGCTCAGCACGAAAGTAGCTCTTCAACCATGATCGGATGATTTAATAGCAATACAAATGAAAGCTGCTTCCCGAAATGCCATGGTGGAGAAATATAAACCATGGACGTGTGCTCTTGTTGATTAAACAAGGACAGACATTGAACTTCACTAAATATTGTGAAGTTGGCGGCACAAATATGATGGCTAAGCTTTCTTTTCCGATTTTATGTACACTTATTTTAATTTGTATTGTACGTATAATCTCCACTAATTGATATTTTGTGTGACCAGGATCTTAGTGGATCAAAACGCGTTATCATTTTGGTGATCGATTAAACAGTATATGCCAAAAAGATATTTGTGCTTTTGGCAAGCATAAGCAGGGTCACGGGCAAGACAGGAATCGGTGAGAACTGTAGTTTGTCGAATTTTAATAATTCTCTTTTTATTTATTGTGGTACCAACGGTTAATATCAGTTGACGGTTGAGCGAGAAATTGTCTCCTCTTTGGGGATATCATAAATTTGATTTTCTCGGCTTTAATAATCTCCAGAAATTTGAAATAATTCCATCAGAAGCTGGAATATTGTGTGACATCGTATGGGTACAAAAGGCTCGCTCCGCTAGCCGGTCGGTCCCAGAAGTGACCCGTTACAAAGTGCTATCCGGTTTCTATCAGCGGTCCCTGAAGTGACCTGCGACTGATATTGAGGAATTTTCCTATAAAGCGTGTATCCATCTGGACACTTGTAAATTAATATTCCGTCGACCCCCGAGGAACGAAAATGGAAATTCATTATGTTGATACCATATTTTTACTTATGTTATCTTTGTTTTGAGTTTTATTTATTTTATTTTCTTGTTTTGTAAGTAATGGATTCTTGAAGTAATCTATCCATTTTAAATAGACGATAAAGATATTTGTCCCTAAACAAGGGAACAACAAACATAAATTTTTCGAACCATTTCTGTAACCTTGTAGAGGTTTTGGGAAATGTGAAATACCATTTCGGGTTCGAATAATATGATAGATGGCTCCGGAAGAGTGTGTATCATTTTGGTGGTATAACAGTCATCTTTATTAACGCCTTATAATATTCCGGATCCCTGAAGAATCTGTTGAGTTTTTGAGAATATATGGCGTTACCACCTTGAAACGACAAACGAGCATTTTTATGAAGTATTTTGTTACTTCATTTGTTTTTGTGCCAGAAGCACGAGGCTCTCTATTATGGGGTGTGCCATAGGAGAATTCGAACAGTCGAATTCCACGTTGTCATTAGCCAGAAGTTTAATGACCCTTGAATTATTCATGCTCAGACATGACCAGTATGGACACCAAAGTTCTACCAAGATGAGTAGACGATTCAAAATGCTCATGGACATCCTTTACAGAACCTGAAGCTTCTATTAGATAAGGATGTAAATTGTGTTATTGGTCCCTGAGACAATTAGTTGTTAAATTGCATTATCATTAACATTATGGTGACCCGTTGCTGAATCACCAACATTAATCCCTAGAAAGGATTCAAGGTGGCATATGCAGGACTTATTCACCCTACAGTATGGACAATTATTTCAATACTTTATCGTATTGATAGACACATCTACTCTCTTGTTATATTAATACGTAATGTTAGATTTTGCCAATCTGTTTGTGCAAATCTTGTGGTTGCATATCCATTTTTAGACTTTCCACTTAAGTCCATTTATTTTGGTGGTAAATTTACAGGCATTTGATTCTTTGCCTCCAGTTGGTATCATGTCGAGCACTAAATAGCACATGTGCGTACTCAACACGGCATAGTTGAGTTTTCTATTTAAGCATCTTTAGTTGATTGCTCGACCAACTGATTACCATCAATATTATTTTGGAAAGCAACCTTATATTTCGTATTTACGTGTTTAATCTGTGGCGTCACCTAAATATACATGTTGGTTTCAGTTCATAAGACATTTAAAACCATGTCCTGGTAATGTCTTATTGAAGATGAGACTGTATTCCCGCCGTCAAAAGGGAACGACGTGAAATGTCTCATCTCTTTTCAAGCCTGCAGCGGTTTTTGGGTACTTTTTGTGTAGTTAAATTAAAACCCAAAAGCTATCATGAGCAGAATTGCCTTTAAAAATCAGGCAATTATGGAACCAGAAGTTTCCTGAAATGAGATAGTAATGTTTCCGCCATGATCAGGAAAACTAAAATGCCACCAGAAGTTGGCATGACAACCCGCCACCAGAGTTTGGCAAGAGTAGGGTTGATAACCTTTAAGGTCCTCCCACTTTAGTCAGGGGGAGAAACGTCACCATAAAAGGATGGTGCAAATTATGATAACCTAAAAGGGTTTTTCCCGACTAAACCAGGGGGAGAAAGACTGCCACCTGAAGATGGCACGAATTATGTCGACAAATTTAAGGACTTTTCCCTTGAAGTCATGGAGATGACAGGCACCACATAAAGGTTGCAGTAAGCAATATCGACATTCAACAGGTTATCTGATTAAGTAATTATCCTGATCAAACAAAGTTTGGTTGCCGCTAGAACTGGCGTGAGACATCTCATTTGTTTTTTCTCATACCAAGATATTGGATGTAATTGAGGTGTTGGAGATTACTCATGATAACTGCAGTAGCTCCGGGAAATTATTGTTCGTCACTTGCTTGAGAATGCAGACACAAGAAGTTGTCACAGCAGGTAAATCATGCATCTCGCAGTAACCAAGTCGTGTGTTAAGACACGTTTGACGCACAGATGACTGCCTCATATATGCCTTGTAAAATAGATTCCAACCACTCTTATAATATGTAGTGCTCTTGAAGATACTACAGATAGTGCTCGTGGAGACTATCGGAATATGATCCACACTCTCTAAGTATATACCTCATTAAAGATGAGGGGATGATAATGCCCTTGAAGTGGCGCTGGTACCAGTCTGTGAAACTTTCATTAAGTATGCATGCATTAGAGAAATATATGGGATCTATATAATTGTCGATTATATATTTACAATGGTATATGTACCCCTCTGCAGAGGAACATCGACATCGTGATTGGTAGGCATATAGTCTATTCCCCTCAAAATAAGGTAGAGGAAGGATTCTCTCCAAAAAGCGCAAAAGATCAGATCCGACTCACACCGTAAAATTGTGAGGCCTGAATATTACAGGTTGTTGTTTGAGATGAAGCGCAGAGAAAGTAATATAATCGCTCAAGGTGCGATTTAAGGGTTTTTCCTGCTGAACCCCCCAGGATTGACTCTGTAAAACGAACAACATTCTCCTAATATAGATGTACCTTAGCGTGGTAGTCCATGAAGGAATCATATTACATCTTATTATGACTAGTGAATGGGTGGTAGTCCATGAAGGAATCATATTACATCTTATTATGACTAGTGAATGTAATGAATCCCTGAAGGATTCGAATTTTCAACTCAGGCAGCCACCTGACGTTTTGAACTTTTTCAGGCTTGAAATCAAGTCATAATCACCAGTTAGAAGTGGAGAATTTTGTGAACAATCCTTTGTTTGTTTTAAGTTGTTGAAGAATGACTAAATTCCAGATAAGTTGATGATATCATCCTTGGCCTCTTAACGAGCACTTAATAGCGCTAAAATCCACGCTTGAACTAAATTTTGAGATCTCGTTGAAATTAAAATATTTCTCGGCCAGAAGCTCGAGAGTATGCCAGCACAAACTAAAGTATCTAATTTTTGGTACTCATGATACTTGTTGTGCTACTAAATTAGCACTATTACTATGTGATTCCCAAAAGAGGCAAGTGATCGATCTATCTGATACGTACGTTGAATTTATGGTCCAGAAGTACCATACACGAATATAATGCATGCATTATCTTGTTGTTGTTCTAACTTTTGATTTGTAGGTTACACTTTTAAAGGCGGAAATTGATTCTACAGTATTTATGAGTTTACAAAAAGCATTTCATTGTTATGCCTGAGGTTAAAGCGGAAAACTGAATTTGGTGTGCAATGATGGAGGATTTAAGTGCGAGGTGTACATTTCTAGTGGTACACTCGGCGCAAGACTTGCAGTCAATCCTCCATAAACTGCAAATGGTAAAGTAGTTTTCTGAAGGCCATATAATATTTGTACCACCAACCGCTTTAAGATGTCATGCTTCAGGAGGAGTAAACTCGTAGAATATTTGGCTGGACTTAAACGCGTTGTACGTACTCTTTTTCCTTCACTAAGGTTTTGTCCCAATGGGTTTTTCTTGTCAAGGTTTTAACGAGGCAGCATATGCGTATCCAGCACTGTCATTTGGCGACGTCCGTTGTAATCTTTTCCTTTGGTCTGGTTTTGTCCCACATGGTTTTCCAGACGAGGTTTTTAACGAGGAAACATGCTCTTCGATGTCGGCAGTATTCTGAATTTTGGTGGTCAGGTTTTGTCCCAAGCGGTTTTCCTGGCACAAGCGTTCAGGTTTTGTCCCCAAGTGGTTTTCCTGACGCAGGCGTTCAGGTTTTGTCCCAAGTGGTTTTCCTAACGCAATTTTTGATGGTGGAAGTATTTCTCGGCGCTAAGGTTTTATCCCAAGTGGTTTTCCTGGCGTAAATCTTGTCAAAGAAAATATTCTGTGGAGGCGACCACCCTCATTCTAAGCTCAGGTTTTTTCCTAAATGGTTTTCCTGATAAGGTTTCGACGACTGGAGAAAATGTGTGACTACCATCATCACTTTAAAGCTACCGATGTTGTACTCCTTTTTCCTTCGACCAGTTTTTGTCCCAGTTAGATTTTTCTGGCAAGGTTTTGACGAGGCAACAAATTCGCTCGGGTTTTGTTACATCGGATTTTACCGCAAAACCTTAACAAGACAGTATCCTTAAAATGGTGGTCCAAGGGGGAGTGTTACGTAGGGATGACTTATGGGTGGCCCACCATCATCGAGAACAATCCATAGGATCCATTTTACCTCTTAGATAAGGATCATCCTTGTATTTCTTAGCCATTAAGAATTTTGAATATGCCTTAACAATGGCACATGTCATTCTACCGACTTAATGTTGGTGACTATAAATAGTCACTCGGTTCTTCACTTTAATGTACAGAAAAACTTGAGAAATGAATAGAAATAAGAAACTCCCTTTATCCTTTCCATTTCTCTTTTCTAATTCCCAGTGGTCTGTGTAAATAGGACATCGATTTATACCCTCTACTATTATATATGCTAGTACCGTAAATTGTAACAATAGAGTAATTATTACAAATATTCTAATTATCATTATGGAAAGGCTTTTTTTTTTTGAGTGCGAATTTATGCATACTCCTTAACGAGTATATATTTCACATTTCAATCTCTACCCTAATTAAATTTAGGGAATTATGTAACGAGGGTCGTGATTCTAAACATAAAAAATAACGGGTCATCAGTTAAATAATCAACCAATTAGAAGAATATGTGAAATATACCCTCGTTAGAGGAGTGTGAACAAATTTAGACTCCCATATATGAAAGAAAAACTTTCCGAATTGTAATCACATTTGTCTACTATTAGTAACATTTATATCCATTGCTAAGGTAAGACGTAAATACGCCCTCCAAATGGATTTATCTTCATGCTATGTTAAAGAATGTGTTCTCCTGTCTAATATACTGAAATTTTTATCTAAGTATCTCATAATTCTACGAAACATAGACTCACGAAAACATGTTTTCAACACAGCCGTAAAGCATTCAAAAAAATCCCATATCAAAAGAATTTATCGCATTGTAAAGCTTTTGAATTCAAAGTTGAATAATGTTTCAGGAATATGTAATGACGTCCTTGGAAAGCAGTTACTCCATATAAACCTGGAAAGGGATAATTTATAACAAAGTTCTTTTTTTTTTTTTGATTCCAAGGTGTAGTGGTTCTTCCTCTATGTCGCCTATTGGTTGGCAATGGTGAAGTAGGATTAATATAAGATATCCGTTAGGTTTGGGATTAGCATTTTTCTTATTATTTCTAGAATATAATTAATTTAGAGCAGGTATTTCTTAGTTTTAGAATTTATTTATTCTAAGAAGGTATTTAATTCTATAACATTATTTGTTTTAGAGATTTCTTATTTTTCAAGTTTGAGTTTTAAAGTTATTTAAATAAGAAACAAGTTTTATGTATTGAAAATATATTATTATCAATCAATATTAAGTTTGTTAACTATTCAATCTACTTTTATCAAATTTTTTATTCACGTTTTGGTTCTGCATATCTAAGGCTTTGGCTTCCAGTCCTCTTACCCTTTTCATCTAATTTTTCTTTACCCTTTCGTTTATTCTCTAACCATCGAGATATCGGCATCTCTTCTTCTGAACCCAATTATCAACTATCCTTTTATTTATTTTTACCCAAAAAAAGATTAAAAAAAAAATAAATCGTCTGTGGCTCCTATTTTTCCATCTCACCTCTTCCCACTTCTCAAATCTCAACACTGCTGTCCGTCCATCCACGTCTTTAATTCTTTTTCCAAACTACCAAACCAAGCCCACCAAGCCCAACCATCACTTAAGCCCATCCAATATATAACCGTTCACGTTAGATAGCTTCTTCGATCTCCCGGCTAAGCTAATGCCTATAATAGTTACAATAACTTTGCCAAAATTATCATGTTTAATTTTGAGGACGTACTAGGTGAAATTGTGGAATTACAAAAGAAAAAGAAAAAATTATCATCGACCAATAAAATTGTAGATTAGGTTAGACCAATTGGATTGGTCACAGCTCCGTACACTTTATGAGGTTACTCCTCTAACAATATAGGTTCCTACACGCATATTCTTTTCGCCAATAATAGATTCACCATCAATACCTTCTTTGCAGGTTTCGAAAAGTAATCAAGTTGATGTATCAATCGTTGATGTTATTAAAAATCAAAAACTAGCCATAAAGATTTATGTCGGTCAAACATACTCCGAGAAAATTATGACGAAGGATACTCCAATTGTCACCAACATCGACATCAATTTTTGTATTCAAAAATCAATTTTATGGTGTTCTATTCTATGGTCGTCAACTTACTCAAAGTATATTATTTGTTGGACGGGTCTCTTACAGTATTTGGTAAATTCGAAGACGACTTCTTTTCAAGATTGCGGGCATGATGTAAAACAATGATACATGTTTTCCAGTAATTTGTTATTTCGAGACGAATTCTTTTCAAGATGGCGGGCCTGATGTAGGACATCCATTACATTCGGGATTAATATTTTCTTATTATTTCTAAAGTTTAATTAATTTAGAGCACGTATTTCTTAGTTTTAGAATTTATTTATTTTAAGAAGTTATTTAATTCTAGAATATTATTTATTTTAGGGATTTCTTATTTTCCAAGTTTGGGTCTTAGAGTTATTTAAAAATGAGACAAGTTTTATATATTAAAAATACATTATTATCAATCAATATTGAGTTTTCTAAACTATTTAATCTGCTTTTACTAGCAAATTCTTTATTCCGTTCTGCATAAAGGATTGACCTCTAATACAAAAAGAACCTATAAGTACAACTTCCTCCAGTATTATTCAATATTATTTCTAATATTTGTGTCTTTTTGTCAGATTTCAGAATAAAAATAAATTATAAAAAAAAATGTGAAACACGTCAAAACCTATATTACAGTTTTTATTTTCAAATCAATTTTAATTACATAAGAAGTATTATTAAAAGAAACTAGTTTTAAGCCTAGCGAGATAAGCTCCAACAACATATTACTAGATTCGTTGAACAGGTTGCTGTGCTAGTCTACCAACGAGCCTCATGAGGAACCAGCCAAAAAAACTGAAGCGGATAGGAGGACTGATTATATCACAAGGGGGCAAGCTGATTCTACCGAAAACCGAAAGCCCTTTTGTCTCGATCAAGTCGGGGTATGGCTAAAGATACTATCTCATAAAGATTTTATCTCATAAAAGTATGGCTAAGTTTTTACGCTGGCTCGCCTTCCTAGACAACCTGCATAAAGACAGGAGAAAAATCTTGACATATTCCGTGTCGCGTTCATTTTTGGTACAAAGGATTGACTGATTGAGTCAATGGAATTACGCACTCGTGACCATTAAGGAAGATATATCCACATCCCTTCTCAGGCTACATGGCTACAGGGGGATTCCCCGCTTTCACAATCTTGCTGTCTGCATAGCCACGGGGATGAGTCCTCTCCTTCATAATATGCTAGGATGGTTTCACAATTTCTAGAGACAATAACGGATACCTTCTCGATAGATAAGTACATGAACCAAGACAAACCATTTAAGGCAAAGGAAGCACGAGAACACTAGAGATAAGTCGTTCCAAACGAACACATTTTGTGTGAAACATCTATTTTACCAACAATAGATAAAAAAATAACCGTCCATGTCAAATTCATCAATAGGTAAAAATTACCATCAGAAATCCGAATTTGGAACCCCATGTAGCGCATCAAACATTTATAAGTAGCAAAATACCCCAAAATCGACCCCATGGTTGTGAAAATGTCCCTGACGTTAGGGAAAAGATTAAAATGCCCCAAAATCTTATCAAAATGTCCCAACCGTTACTTTTGCCGTTAGAGATGGTTAGGTGGTCAAATTAGCATGTATGTGGTTCCGCACGTATGAAAAGATGGCATTTATACCCTTATGAAAAATAAGCTGACATAAGGGGACTGTTTTGGACGGTCGCCACTACCAAACGAACAACTACCAACCACCACCGCTGCCACCACCACCGCCACCATTACCACCACCATCCCCACCATCGCCACCACCACTACTACTAGAACAACCAACACCAACACCACCGCCCCCGCTAACGCCTCATCAACACCACCACCACCACCCCACCGCTACCGCCTCCTCCACCACAACCACCACCACCACCAACACCGTCGCCACCACCACCAACGCCACTATCACCACTGCCACCAACAACAACACCACCGCCACCACTACCACTACCACTACTGCCACCACCACCGCCAACGCCACCACCTGAACCCCAAATCCTGATCCCTAAGCCTTAAACCCTAAACCTGAAAGCATAGATTCTGTCGAAGGACAAAAAAGACTATTCATAACACAGTTGCCCAGTCAAAATGAGGATAAAATGAATTCCATACTATTAGCCAAATTTTTATATTTGTCCATATAGAGGTTAAGTTTCAAATTTTCAAATTGCAAATTCCAAATTCACCACCCCCAACAAATCCAGCAGATAAATTCCAAAAATGTTACGCCCACGTTTGTCATTTTTCAAATGATATCCACAGAAGTGCTCTCAAGGACCAGCGGCACCAGCCCGTCGAAGTATATTATGCCCTCTAAATAAAATCTTCTTTTCCTAAGATATTCCCCCATTCCTCACCACACAATCTTCACAGTATCACCACCACAGCCACCAGCACAACTACCGCGACCATGCTCCTGAGAGCATCATCTCCATCCACAGCGTTATTTCTATCAACAGCAGTAGCTGATAATGTGAATCAATTCCCTTCTTCTTCTTCGTCTTCTGTGAGTTTCTCATCATCACAGAGAAGAACTGATGGATTTGTGGTGAGTGTATTGAAGAATGAATCAAATAATAATCTTAGTCCAGGAACTACTGCTGTTGTTTTTAAACCGTTTGAAGAAATTAAGAAAGAACTTCAGTTATTATCAGCTCTTTCTCAACAATCTCTTGCTCGCCATAAGTTTTCAAATGCTTGTGAAGCTGCCATTAATGACCAGATCAAGTAATTTCCTCTAACTTCAGACTGATTTCAACTCATTTCGTTGATCTTTTTTAATATTTTTTCTTTCAGAAAATCTTTGATTGAGTTTTATTTTTCTTTTCATTTTTTGATGCTAAATTGTTGTTTGATTGAATCAGTTGGGAATACAATTTATCGTATGTGTATCATTCGGCTTACGCGTACTTTGACCGGGATTATGTTGCTCTGGAAGGATTTGCTAAGTAGTTTGCTGTCTGAAAACCCTTGAGAGAATTTCGATTTTTGTGATTTTGTTGAATCTGGTTTAATTTTTGTTTTTCTGATTTTAGGTTCTTTAGGGAAGCTATGGTGGAGAAAAGGGAACGTGCTGAGCTACTTATGAAATATCAGGTGTTTGTTTAATTACTTGGGTTGAATTACTCTGTTTTACGAGTTCGGTTTTGATATTTGATGATCTTGTTCTACTAATTGTTAGAATAAAAGAGGGGGTAGAGTCAAGCTAGATATGATGCTAATGCCTGAGTCTGAACTCTATCATTCCGAGAAAGGAGAAGCTTTGTACTGTAAGTCCCCGATCTTTCTCGTCGAATTCGTATTTGTTTGTGTCTCATGTCAAATGTTTGGTAATGTTTATGAAATTGCTGTGCAACTTTTATAAACGGTAAAACTGTTTGTTGAGACTTTCAATCACAGTCATGTACACGTGCTTGTATTTCCTGTTCGTCCATAGTTACACTAGGCTTAAGCCATGGTTGGGATGACAGGTGTAAGTTTAGCTGTGTCGGCCCCCGCACAACCTAACACAACACGTTAAAATTTGAGCAAAACCCAGTGCAGTATGTGACTTAGCCCAACACGTTAAAATTTTAACCTCCAACTACTTCATTTTTACGCTGACGGAGCTACGCTAAGTCCAGTGGGGACAGTTGTCCCCCCTAGAATTTTTTAATTACATATTAAGTTTTTCATAATTATTATATTAGGTTTAAAATTTTGAAGTATTTATAGATTTGTTCTCATTGTTTTCGGATATTACCAGACTTATACAAGATTTAAATAAATTCTACATTTTTCTTTAATAACTGCTGGTAACGTCATTTATCGTATAAAAAGAAATGAAAGATATCAAAAATTATCAAGTCCAATTCTTACAGGGGTTTACTCAATAAATACTTCTTGTGATTTCCTGAGACTTTAATAGATTTCCAAAGTATTGAATTACTGGTTGTGTACTTTATAAAACTCCTTGTAAGTATATGTTACTCATTATATACTTGTAAAATCTCGCTCAAAGTTTGTGTGACTCATTATAAACAAGAAAATTTAAAAACTTAGCATACTTACCAATTTTTAAGACTTTGAATGACATTTATGTGTATTTTTGCCTTAGAGAAAGTCTTGCAAAATATGAAAGATTTTGGGAGACTTCTACAAAAATTGAAAATTTCATTTATTATCTTTTATTTGTTTTTATATTATTTTATTTTATTTCAAGTTGATGCAAACTCTTACACCTATACTCTAGATCTATTTCTCTCTCTCTTAATGGTATCCTAAATGCATATATATATATCCTAAATGCATATGATACGATCAAACTTTTTTTATTTTGTTATTGTTGAAATAAAAATTTCCATTAATGGCTAAAGTGTTTCAGATTATGTTTGGTGCTCAATTTAATTTGCAATCAACGTTTTTCAAGAATTGCTTTTGATAGGATAAATTTTTAAAAACTCTACAAATCTGTGGATTTGTCATGTTTGGTTGTTATACAATTCTCTAGCAATCTTGTTTTCACAACTTTTTAGAACTCTACAAATCTCTATAGGAATTAGGCCAACTCTACAAAACTGTGCAAGTATTTTTCCAACTCTGTAGGACTCTCCGAAAGTTGTTTTTTTTCATGACTCTTTTTAAATCTATAGAAATCTACAAAAGTATTTATTGAGTAAATCCCTGTTAATTTCAACATATGACAGCGTATCTGGTGTGACACCATTCGAAGTAGAAACAACACCTAAAAAACCTACGTCTTCGGCCGTCTATTTTACAGCATTACTACTATACCAATATATATTTGTCCTCCCAAACAATATTTCCTGGCTCCGTCCGGGAATAGTACAACACATAATAAAAATTTATTTTTGTAAAACTCAAATAAATACTAAATTGCATTTAAATTATTTGTTGATAAGTAGTTATCTGACATATAGTTGTTCTTTTCTCTAAGACGTGCGTTAGCTTAACATATCTAATCATTGTCATTTGTATCTCTTGTACTGAATATGGTCGATGTCTTAACTCAGCTATGGAACTTGCATTGTCTCTAGAGAAGTCAACAAACATGAAGCTTTTCGAGTTACATGGTGTAAGCTTCTAACTCTTTCAACTTCTACCTTGTTTGTACATTAGCATTAAATGTTGTTCATGACCCTCCAAAGCTGCGAGCTCCCCTTTTAACTTATTAAGGGGTTTAATCTTTTTCTTAATCGACAAAGAATTCAGCGGATTTTTAATTAACTTTTTAGTGGTTGTTTTTTCAATCAAAAATGGAATGTAATATTTATTTTCTCTTATTATTTTTAGTAGGTTTTTATATTTTCTCTATAAAGAATGCATTGCTCTTTAATGTCTCCTTTCGTGTGATTGATTTTTTTTCTTGATCGATAAAGAATTTGGTTCTTTGGAGTTGTGATATGAATACGTTTAAGTCTCTAGATAGCAGCCATTTTATTCATAACTGGGAGCTATTTCTGCATACCTAAGCTTTTTCAGTTTTGTTTCAGTGGTCTAAGTTGTTATTTGTTTGAGATGTTTCTGTTGTTTCACTGACTTCTCAGTTTGTATTGGTTTTGGCTTTTCTTTTCTCTTTTCTCTTTAATATAAGACCACTAGCTAGCATTATCACCAAATGTTTTTATGATTGTCCTGTAGTGCCATCCGTTGCTTTTGCTCAAATTACATAAAATGCAAAGCTTTTTGGATTTATGTTGATTATATACTCTCCATGGGATTCTACTGAGACAATGACCATTGCTAAACAAAAAATACAGGTCGCAGATGAAAATAATGATGTGCAAATGGCAGAATTTATTGAGAGCACCTTCTTGACTGAGCAGGTGAAGTTGGTTTTCTTGTGTATTTCAATTTTCCAATCATGGATTTCCTGGCACTTATTCAGTTCTTTTATCTATAAGAAAAATACTTCCAATGGTATAACTAATGGTCTATTTCCATTTCTCTCTTGAAGGTGGAAATTATTAAAAAAATCTCTGAATTTGTTTCCCAGTTGAGGAGGATCCGCTGCAAGGGATATGGTAATAGTTGGAACTCAAATCATTGTTTCAGTACCTCTTGAATTCCTGAGTAAAATTGGTTTTTTTAATAAAGTATTTTCAATTGGTGAATTGCAGGGGTATGGCATTTTGACCAGATGCTCTTGAATGCATGATGCGGTCTTCATAAAAATTCTCAATGATTTCATTTATTTCAGCGTGCGTGTGTCTGTGAGTGACCAATTTCAGTCTCCCAACGGAAACGTCTCAAGTTTGTAATACGTGGTTTAAGTGTTTTGCTTGTCAATAAAAAAAAAGATGCCTCCATATGTAAGTACCACTTTTTTTTAGTATGATAACCAATAAAACGAAATGATAAAACAATAAGTAAAACGAGTTATAAACTCATATCAGAAGCTAAAGATTAAGTGCAAAGAATGTAAGTAAAAGATTGACATAAACGTATTACGTGGTTCGGTAACAGAACGTCTACATTCACATGTAACTAAAGGTTCAAGTGTATTGATTATTAGGGTTATACTGATGGAACTTCCTTGCGCAATAAGTAAGCATCCCGAGTGAAAAATCAATTGAAGCCATGAGCCACCACACTTACCTACTTTGCAGTTACATCAATAAAGAATCAATGGCATCTAATGGGAAACATCTAATGAAATATGCGGTTTTAAAAATTAATGCCAATAATAAAACTCATACGTGGGGCTACGTTGGTGCCTGAGGTGGTATATAACGTAGTTAGCAATTCTGGATACCGAGAGCTAAGAAGTATGAATGCTATAAAATTGCTGAGTATCCGTATCGACAACGTATTAATATCGAGTATTTAGGGATATTTGTGCATACGTGTCAGATACTCCATTTAAAATATCTTCTTTTAAAATTACGAAAATGACGGAGGATACCTTTTGGATACTATAAGAGGGGATATTTTCTGTAATATTTGGATATATTTGAAATAAAATCTACGTATTTAGAGGTATATTCATGAACATATCGAATAATTATATGTAAATATAATAATTTGTTGACTATAAAGAAAGAAGACTGGGTCGTTATTTTATAGTGTTTCATCACCATTGTTACAAAAATTTAGCTTTAAGACTTCTGGAAAGCCATGATCCTATTGGTGTTCAAAGAGAAATTGCAGCGCATATAATTTTGGGCTATTTTGCATTTCTTCCCCTCCCAACATCGCTAATAACATCGCTAATTAGCGTTTCCTCTCCAAATAAATTGAAAATTAAAGTTTCCTTCCATCGTTAGTTTTTCCATCCATTACTCGGTTAGCTAAGTCAACACATGTGCAAACGTGGCAGGTTATCCACGTATTTTATGATCTTCCCAAAATACCCTTTAAGAATACCACATATTATCCTCCTTCTCCGGCACCAGTACGACATTTCCTTTTCTACCACCGCGTTTAGCTTCCTCTGTAGACGACAATGGAGTTAAAAAGGAGATTATAGATTGAAAAAACCCTAAAAATGTGTGTACATATTTCATCATCAAACACGTGTATGTAGGAAGACACGCGGAGAGCATGCGGACCAAGTCATCAAAACATGATGACACACGCCCACAGCCAAGAAGCCCATCCCGTCGACGTCGGATCTTTGCCCGAACAAATCCAAGGGCAGAGGTTAAAAGATGTACCAAAAGCACGGTGTACTGTGGAGCACCAAATAACTCCCGAAGAGTCACTTTATCTCATCCCCAAAAGAAGACAAGATCAACGGTGAAGAGAAGGTTGACTGACATTGACGTGACAGGGGAAGAAGACACTTGTCTGACACGAGCATGCGTCTCAACTACCCTCATTAAACACTCTGAGCAGTGTACGTGTCGATCAACCCGTGTAACGAACGAGGATGACTCTGCGTGATCAAGCAATGAACGAAGACCTCTGCGTGATGGACACAAAGCACAAGAAGATAAGGTTCCAACGGCCCTCAGAAACGGGTCCCACACTCTAACCCTATAAATACCCCCTCTCCACAACGAGAGAAGGGGATCGAAAAAAAGAGAGAGGTTGAGAGAGAAGTCGAGAGAGAAGAATTGTGAGTGTAAGTTTACCTTTTACAATTCGCAAACCTATGTAAACTCTAGAGTCATTCGACTATCTCTGTAATCATCAAATGCATAGTGAAAACGACAACCCCGTGGATGTAGGCCTTAATGCTGAACCACGTAAATCCCAGTCTTATTTATATTTCAGCACTTTACATTCATTTCATACTCCACGAGTTTTACTTTTATACTTCGTTTTCTTTATCTCCCTCTTTGTGAACGCCTCTGGTGATGATATTAGATGAGGCTATGATAAACCCGAAGGTTTTGAGCCGAGGATTCAATGCAATTATCTCATCAGTGCAAGAATATGTGTAGAATGCGAACATTGTTTGTGAACATATAGATGCCTTCGTGATTTACGTGTTCACAATTTGGCGCTAGAAACAGGGACTTCGTCCCGGTAAAAGATTTATCTTATCCTGTGATTTCATCTTAAACTATCATATGATTGCTCTGCTTCATTAGCTCTAGCAGTATTTATCTTTTGTTAACTTTACTATATTCAAAAACACACCCATTATCTTCGATAGCTCCGGCAGTATCTATCGAAGCAGTTTAAACTGGTTAAAAGATTTATTGCTTAGATCCATGGATTTACATTTTTTTTAGATCTCACACGGACCTGTCTTTTCGGTAGGTTTTCGTACATTTTCAAAGGATCTAAATGCATCTTCCAAGGGATCTTCAGTTTTCACGTATTTTCAATGAATCCGCACTTTTTACAAGACTTCAACCCATGTATTTTAACTCATATGTTTTAATCAAATGAGCCTCCCTAAAAGTTTTCTCTGTGGCCCTCGGGCAATTTTTCCCCATCTTGGAGTAAGGTATTTCGCAAACTAACCCGATCCGCACGGACATTTCTGTTTCTCGCTGTTTGAAATTCCCTTGTGCAGAAAGAAAGCAACAAAAGGACCCCTGATGGAAAAGACACAGGAAGCAGGAAAATCCAAAGCCTCGTCAAAGGAAGCACCAAGGACAACCCCGGTCATCACCCGAAGCAAGCAGAAAGGAGACAAAGCCAATATGACTAGTCAGAGGCAGGATACTGCGGAAATCACTTCGCCTATGAACGCTAACTCCGTTGCAGCCGCGACTCTCAGAGCAGCGGCGACAAAGTACAGTAAGGCTGTGGCAGCCCCGAAGGCTGCAGAAACCAGCAAAACTTTTGCTACGAATCAATTTCATTAACCAAAAGAAAGGGTGGATGAATTCAGAACACATCAACCCGCGCACCCTCCCACCTTCAGAATGCCATCAACAAACGATCAGAACCAAACTGTGCCGGCGGCTCTAACACCGCAGATGGGAACTCAGCCTGATTTGGAAATGCCAACAATCGAAGCTGAACCTCTACCACCTTTAGTGCAAACCGTAGAAGAAGGGGGAACCATGGCCGTAGTAGCACGAGCTGGGACTCCTAATCAGGGGTCAAACCAATCACATCGATTGATGGCTGAGCTTGAAGAATTGAAGAAGAACCAGCAGGTTTACGCAGATGCCGTAGCTTTACTGGCCAGAGAAAATTAAGATTTAAAAGACCGGATTTCCCTAAGCACGAAGACCAACCAACAACTTGATGAAGCAAATTCAAAGGCACCAGAACCTAATCGAGACAGAAGAGTCATCGTAGCAGCTAATGAAGACGCAACTAGGGGAAGTAGCGCATCCGACCCGGATTATAATGACGGAGAGTCATACTATCACGAGCAGAAGAGCTTAGGTCACCACCGCGCGATGGAAGAGCTGTGTGATGAAATGATGGCTAAGATCAGGCAGTTAAAAACTAGACAAGGCGGGGGGAAGGTTAGAAGAGGTCATGAGAGAGGCTAACTCCACGCCCCTAACTCATCGCCTGGCCAACACCCCTATTCCGCTGAAGTGCCCTGTCCCGACCTTCGAATGCTATGACAGATCCAGTGATCCCGCTGCACATATTCGGTATTATAACCGTGTCTAGCCAGATGGAGTCAGAACGACGCCGTACTCTGTAGATACTTCCCATCAAGCCTTAAGGGATCGACATTGTCTTGGTTTGATAATTTGCCGCCTGACTCCGTCCACTCCTACGATCAACTCGCAGAAAAGTTCTTAAGAACTTACATGTACAACAAGGCTGTTAACACCGGAATGGATAAGCTCTTTTCGCTGGCAATTGGATACAAGGGAAAACACGAGGGAATACACTAATAGATGGCACAAGATCTTCCAAGCCATAGGAAGTGTGGACCCAGTGGTAAGTATCAACTGTTACAAGTGGGGATTAGATCGAATGAGTCCACTATTTGTTGACATTCATGGAAGCGTGCCTAAGACAAAAGGAGATCTTCGAATAATTATTGAAAAGCACGCTCGTCTTGAAGAAATCCAGCGTGAAAACCCGAGGGCATACCCGCAGAGGTATCACCGTACCAATTCCGCAGTACAAACCAATGGGGCCAAAAGTAATAGCTCAGTGGAACGGCCTCAGGAAGATATGAAGGAACGAAGGGATGAACGACGAAAAGACGATAAAAAATTCGAAGATCAAGTTTACACGAAGCTCAATGCTAGCTATGCTCGGATCTTGCGAGAGATCAAAGGAAGGGAAAATTTGGAGTGGCCGTGGTCTAAGGGAAAACAGCCCCCAAGAACCGAGAAGTCTAAAGATTACTGTGAATATCACTGCTTCAATGGACACCAGACCGAGAAATGTAAAAACCTCAAAATAATGATCCAAAAACTGATTGATGCTGGCGAACTCCAACATTACATACGAAAGGAGGTCGCCGAGGATAGATCCAAACGGAACAAGCCAGTCGAACTTCCAGAGGGGAACTGCACAATCAACACCATCTCGTGTTCTGAAGCCGCATGGCCCTCACTTACAGCACAGATAGGAAAGAGGCTACGGAAGCAGTTCGAGGACCACTGCGAATTATATAAGATTGATGGTGTAGAGGTGGACGAGCACGAAGAGTGGATGGACTCACCTATTATCTTCGATGCTGAAGATATCAAAGAAGATATGAAAGATCATAACGATCCCTTGGTCCTAACACTACCAGTGGCGGGATGTAACCTCAAAAAGATCCTCATAGGTGGGGGAAGCTCAGTAAATGTTCTATTCTACGACGCATTCAAACGAATGAAGCTCCATGAAGAACATATAATGACCTCTTATTACACCATCTACGGATTCAATGGAGCACCCACGAAGCCATTGGGAGACATCGTGTTACAGGTTAACGCCGGACCCATAAAAATAGAAACATGATTCAGCGTGGTTGATGCCCCATCCCCCTACAACTCCATTATTAGACGAAAGTGGTTACATAAACTCAAGGGAGTGGCGGCAACTTACTAGCAATATCTCAGATTCCCTACACCTGAGGGAGTGATGGAAATCAAGGGAGATCGGGTCTCTGCAAGAGAGTGCCAAACCACTCAGGATCGTATCAACAACGAACAAGAACAGCAGCGAAAAACCTGAAGAATTAAAAATAAAGAAGCCGCGAAAGAAAAGGCCATAGATCTGTTCCTCAAGGAAACCACAGGGAGGACAAAGGATGATAATGTCCTAGACACAGAAACAGGTACTTCAGCAACCAACGAAGGACAAAAACATACCAAATAACAATCAAAGAACGTCCCAGTCCTCGGGGATCCGAAGACGGTGTTCACACCAGTAGAGCCCGTAAAAGAAATCAACATAGGAACGGAAGAAAACCCGAAGATGATCAAAGTAGGGACCATAATGGACGAAGGAAGAGAAGATTCCTTAACCAAATTACTTAAAGAATACGCGGATATATTCGTCTGGAAGCTAGAAGATATGTCGGGGATTGACCCGAAAATAATCCAACACGAGCTGCGCATCAAACCAGGCACGCCACCTTTCAGGCAGAAAATAATAAAAGTTGCACTGGAGTAACATAAGGCAGTGGAAAAAGAACTTCGGAAACTACTAGAAGCAGGGTTCATCAAGGAAGTCAAGTACCCTACATGGATCTCCAACATGGTCTTCGTTCCTAAGAAAAATGGAGGGGCTAGGATACGCATCGATTTTACTAACCTCAACAAGGCATGTCCTAAGGACATCTATCCCCTTCCAAGCATAGTTGAAGCAGTAGAAGGATACAAAGAGCTGTCGTTCATGGATGGATATTCTGGCTACAACCAAGTGGCCCTGGCAGAAGAAGATCAACTACACACAGCATTCTACACCCCACATGGACTTTATTGCTACACTAGAATGCCCTTTGGACTTCGAAACGCAGGGGCAACGTACCAAAGAATGGTCGATGCTATCTTCAAGCCATGGATTGGTAGTACCTTAGAAGTCTACGTTGATGACATGCTCGTCAAAAGTAAGCTGCGCAAAGATCACCACCAGGATCTGAGAAATATCTTCGAAGGAATGAGGAAACATCACATGAAAGTAAATCCAGAGAAATGCACTTTCGGTGTCACCTTAGGGAAATTCCTCGGATATCTGGTAACAAAAAGGGGCATTGAGGTAGACCCAGCGAAGATTCAGGCCATAGTAGAAATGCCGTCCCCGAAGAATTTAAAAGAAGTGCAGAAGCTCAATGGGTCCATAGCAGCCTTGGGCAGATTTATTGCCCGATCCTCGGACAAATGCAAACATTTTTTCAATATTCTCAAAAAAGGGAGTAAGTTTGAATGGACCGCAGAATGCGAAGAAGCCTTCCAAAAAATCAAAGAACACCTGGCTTCAATTCCAATCCTGTAGAAGCCTGATCCTGATGAGGTTTTGGCACTGTACATAGCAGCGACAGAAGACGCAGTTAGCGCAGTGTTTGTCAAAACCAATACGAAGATAGAACAACCTATCTATTATGTCAGTAAGACCCTCAATTCTGCGGAAAGGAACTACACGAAGATCGAACAACTTATCCTGGCATTGGTATGGGCTAATCAAAAGCTGAGAACCTATTTCCTAACTAACTTCATCCGCGTCCCATGCAAAGCACCACTGGAAGCAGTCCTCAAAAGCGCGGCAAAAGTAGGCAGAATAGCCAAGTGGAACACCCACCTGGACCAATTCAACATCATTCATGAAATTCAACATTCCCAAAAATCCCAAGTTTTGGCGGATTTCTTAGCAGACCTCCCCCTGGACAACGACGAAGAGATTAAGGGAATACCAGAAGCCGAGGAAGAAAGCAAGGATCCAATGGATATCCTCGAACCTGCGAGTCAAAGACAATGGGAAGTCTTCGTCGATGGTTCCAAAAATAAGGAAGGAGAAGGAATAGGCATTGTCATCACCACCCCAACTGGAGAAAGGATCGTACAGGCAATCAGGTTAGAATTCAAAGAGCATACTAACAACATCGTCGAATACGAGGCAGTCGTACACGCCCTCCGCTTAATAATAGAGATGGGGGTAACAGATGTAAGACTGACAAGTGATTCGCAGCTTGTCATACGGAAAATAGGGCTCGAGTACAATGTGTACGACGAAACCCTCTCAGCTTACATGGCCTTGGTCCAAACATTGGCATCACAAATTCCGAACATCAAGTTCCAACACTTATGCAGAAGGGATCTCAGGCACGCGGATGCCCTAGCATATATGTCATCCATGCTGAAGGACAAAAGCGTCGAAGCTATTAAAATAACAAGGGTATACGAGCCTTCAATTGCATCGCAATTCTCCTTCGCTACCAATCAAAATACAGTGGAAGAAAATATCGAAGACCAGGTAGGAGAAGACATCCATAACGATTTTGACGAAGAAGATATCCTGTCAAGAGCAAATCAAGACGAAGATTTCACCGACGAAGATGATTGGAGAATGGTGATCCATGCGTTTCTCGAAGAGGGAACCTTACCCGCGGATCATAAACAAGCCAGGAGAATTCTCTCCAAAGTAGGAAGATACGATCTTCGGGATGGGGTCCTGTACAAGAAATCCTTCCTCGGACCGTTACTACGTTGATTTTCCAGAAAAGAGGGGCATCAAATTCTAAACTACATCCATTATGGTGACGCAGGGAATCATACCGGCATGAGATCACTAGCCGACAAAGAAAAAATGCAAGGATATTACTGGCCCACAATGATACAGGATGCCGCAAGAATGTCCCGACGATGTGAAGAATGTCAGCGTTTCACCAAAAAGATACACGCGCCAGCAACAACGATAAATTCTGTAGATATCCCGTGGCCATTTGCAAAATGGGGCATAGATATCGTCGGGCCTTTCATCGAAGGATCAGGGAAAAGACGATATTTGATAGTAGCCACGGACTACTTCAGTAAATGGGTGGAAGCTAAAGCCTTATCAAGGATCAGAGACGTGGATGTGTTTACTTTCATATTCCAGAACATCATTTGCAGGTTCGGCATACCAGCAGAAATCTTGTATGATAATGGTAAGCAATTACAGGGAAAAATATAGACATGCTCTTCGATACTTTCAAAATAAGGAAGAACAAATCCACCCCCATATACCCTCAAAGCAACGGACAAGCGGAAGCCACTAACAAGACCCTCACCATTATCCTCAAAAAACAATTGGACGAACATAAGGGGCGATGGTGTGAACAGCTGCACAATGTGTTATGGGCATACATGACAACACGAAGATCTGCCACTGGGGAATACCCGTTTCTCCTCACTTATGGAGCTGAAGCAGTAATCCCAACAGAGATCCTCATGCCAACCGACCGAAGCATGGGAGAAAAATCTCACAACAGCCATGATGTTAGAGAGATTGGACGACCTGGAAGGAAGAAGGGAAGCAGCATTACAGAAGATGGAAAATTATCAACGAAGACTAGCAAGGGAGTACAACAAAAAGGTAAAGCTTCGAAATTTTGTAGAGGTGCAGTATGTGCTAAGAACAATCCCACAGTATCAACGAGAAAAGAAATGGGGAAAGTTAGCACCTACATGGGGAGGACCTTTTATAATACACGACATTGCGGGAAACGGTTCGTACTATCTTCGCAATCTGAAAGGCGAGGTCCTCCGACATCCTTGGAATGCTAAGTGGCTCAAACCGTACTACCCATAGGAGCAACGCAGCTTTGCATCTGCGTGAAGAATACCAGAAGAAGAAGGCAGCGTAACCGCTTTACATGTTTCTATCTCTGGACGAGGAGTAGCAGACCTCAACCTATCAATCAAACAAGCTTTTTGAAACCTTCAAGTAAACAAAACTTATCAACAATATTGGGGAAAGTAGTTAATCTACAATCTCTCAGGGCTCCCCCATCAGTGTCCATGAGTTTAAGAGATACCCAACCAATCTTAAGGCAACGGGTCGACGGAATGGGTGTATGTAAATATTTTAACCCCATATCCTAGAACGTTGCCTCGTCCCCCACCATCTGGGAATCCTCTGGCCCAGGGTTCGCCAGTGGGGTGACAGGTCTCAAGACGATCACGAAGGTACCTCCCTTCGATATCGCACCCAAACACTTAAAACATTCTCCTTTTGTTTTTAGTGTCCTTCCTCACAATGCTTAAAATAAAAAACAAACTGATACTGCAGGTACACCAAAAGAATGATCCATTTCATAAGGGTTGGTTACAAGGAGCGGCAAAGCCAATTCAAAGAAAAATAATAATAATAATAATAATAATAAAAAAAAAAACACATCAAAAACATTCTCTTTACAAAAATACTAGCAAAATCTAACTGAAGGCCAATGCCGTGGTTTCTACTTGGAAGATGTCGCCCCATCAGCAGGGTTGTTCCGAATAGTTGAAGGGACACTCCCACCAGAAGAGGGTCCCGAGGAGCTAGGCAAGGAGGCAGGTACAGGACGACGCGGATAGCTCTTGACGAGGCCATGCTCGGTCTTAAGGCCAAGCTCAATCTTCTCCAGAATCTTGTTTGTCTCCTCCGCCAATTGACACCGAGCCTTATGCATAATAACCGTCGTTCGCTGGTGCGCTTGAGATAACAACGATGATAGATGATTCACTTCTTTAGAAGCAGCACCAACGGCCTCCTCGCGGGATGCTGCCAGACTCTTAAAATAATTAGTCTGTCCTTCCTGCTGCGCTAAGGAAGATTGAGCCTTTTCAAATTTTTCATTTGCAGCGCGGAGTTGTCCCTCAAGCTCTGAAAAAGACAATATAAGGGAGTTAGCACAGAAAAGAAACAATCACACTCGACGAAATGAGGTTATACCTTCGACACGAGCCGAAGCCTCTTCATACTCACTAACAACCACGTCTCGCGCTTCATCAATATAGTCATATTCCTCGGATAATTTCTTATAATCTAGTTGAAGGTTGGTGAGAGTAAATTGACTTGCATCTAATTCTACCTGCCTCATCGAATCCATGTGACGAAGGTGGTTGACTTCGTTGTTTATCTCTGTTACCCCTTTGTTAAGTCTGTACATACATACTTCGAGATTTCTCTCAGACTCAGCCTGGCGGGCTATTTCAGCGCGAGACGTAGCAAGGGATTTGCTGAGAGCCCCAACCTCGGCTCTGGCATCATCCCTTTCTTTGGTAAGGCACAACATACTCTCCTTAATTCCCGGAAAAGGAAGGGAGCGAGCCTTTCGTAATTCCTCTTCCAGAAGATGTATTCTAGCCTCTAACAACGAAGTACGCTCACGGGATTCCCGCAGATTCTCACGTGTCCACAGCAACGTACCATTAAATAAAATACGGTCATGGTTATACAGATTCTACATATCAACTATCTGAACATGCCTTGCGCGCCATCCCTCAGCCCGAGCGTCCCACTTCTTGGCTTCGCTCTTAATTTTCTCGACCAACTCTTTGATATGAGATTTTTGTCGTGCCCTTTCATTCCGAAGCCATATCAGCTCGGGGACTCCACCCACTGAAGACAGGGTGGGGAGACTCAGACAGAACAACAAAGTAGTAGAAAGGAATTACGAGGGATAAAATATGGAGAAGAACTAAATCTGTGAAAGCTGAAACTTTGCCGCGAGTTTGCTCTAACTCAGCGCGAACGGTGGCAAGCTCTGAACGAAGACCAGCCTCCGCCTCACCCAGCCTTTTTTTCTCTTTAAGGCTATTCTTCAGTTCTTCTATCTCCACCTCAGCCGCAGATAATGCCTTTTCCCTGTGAAGAAGCTTAGCCTCCAGCTTCAAAGATTTCGCTTTAAAGAAATGATACAACACATGGTTACAATGCTCACTCCTCATCATCTACACATCAAACGGAAAACATTATTACACCGAAGGATTCGAAGTGTCACGAAGAGATATGTACGAGGACTTACCTCCAAGACACGCTGTTGGGGAAAACCATATTGGTACCCATCGGCTATGGCCATCATTTCAGCAACAGAAGATGGAGGGTCCGCTACGAGGGTAGCCTCCGTAACACTCAAGATTTTCCCCCACATCTCGGCAACACGCGCCTCGGAAGATAACTCCATCATCCGACGAGTATAAGCATCAGAATCTTTCTCGCCAGCAACCACCGGGGCAGGATGGGGAACAAACAACAGACTCTTTTTCTTGAGCCAATCCATTATAACATCCTCACCCTCAAACATCAGCGAGTGAGGGAAATCCTCGGAAGGTGAGTCAACCACAGACTTACCCTTTGCTGTCATCTCCCTATCAGCAAGAGTCTCAGCACCGCCACGTGCAATAGGATCATCAACGCCCCCACTCTGAACATCAGCATTTTCCTTACCAAAATCCCCGAGCACATCCCAATTATCATTAGGGGAAAGTAAAGAAAAATCTCCGGGAAAACCGAGGGCATCATCAAAGAGTTCCCTTGCGGAATATATCCTGTTAAAGGAGAACCCTTGAGAAATGGTGGGAAGAGTTTTCGCAGCCTCACCTCCTCCGATAAATTCCGGATCACCAGGGTTATCACCAGCAGGAGCAGACATTTCCGCGGTAACACCTCCCTCGGCCACCACATCATTATTTCCCCCATCAACACCATCACAACCCGTATCAACCTCTTCCTCGACAACAGGAGGGGAAGTATCAGTGCGTTATTCCCCATCAGACATTTCCTCATCCTCGGCAAACTCTTCGTTCACCGGACTGGTAACTTCTCCATGAACCTCAGCCTCATCCTTCACAATGGTAGAAGACTGCTTGGGACCAATCTTTTTCTTTTCGACACCTGCAAACCAATACACGTCCCACAAAATGAGTTAGTTCCTCGTACACAATTTGATTTTCAAAAAAGGAGGGGCGTGTCCAGAATCTGCAATAACCATACCTTGGTAGTAGCGGCACTCTTCGGTGGAAGTATAGCACCAGAACCCTCTTCCTCGTCTCCATCAACAACGTCGAGAGCATAAGGAAAGTTAATGCCCTCTAAATTTAAACGCCAGGGACAGAAATCTCCATAGCGAGCAGGAGGAGAATCACAAGGCCTGCTACTCTCAGAAGGACTCCAACCGCGCGGACCGGGAATCCAACCATACGCCCAAGGACCAACAATTTCAATGACAGTGGCATGCCACTCATAATCATGGTCACGCTTGATCCTTTCACGAGCAGGAAAAAGTTTCCGCTGAGCCGACCCCTCGGTGCCTGGAACGTATTTCATTTTGGCATCGCTCACCTCACTTAAGAGACGAATTTCGCCCTGAGGATCAGCGAGGTTAGGAAGACTAACGCTCCACGGTTTACGGTTCCTACTATTGACATAATCCCCAAAGGAGCTGTTGAAGTTTTCAGGAATATACCACTCTCTCTCAGCGGGATCTGGAACGTAACATGTCATCGTCGTCTCCCCCTTACTCCGTAGATAACATTCCCTCAGTGCACGGAGATAGTTCCCCGACAATTGCGACACGGAACGACTATGAGTATTGGTGGAAGAGCCTTCGCGACCATCCAGCACGTCATAATAAAAGGAATCACCAGACTTATACAACGGCAAGATAAGACCCGCCTCAAAGGCTCCAACCATAGTCAACAGGTGAAACTCATCAAACTGATACTTCGAGATGAGCTCGTAAGTAATATCATCCTCAGGGGCATAGAAACGAACCTCGAAGGCTTGAAGCTCATGATTTTCCTTGAAAACTTCAAGGTCAATGTGCTTAAACGTGACTTTCTTCTTGCTAACCGACATGCTGCGTATCACCGGGGCAGCCTCCTCTTCTTCCGCGGAGTCGGACGAACCAACAAAAGCTTCAGAAACTTTTCTTTTGAAAGAAGGATTTTTAGATGATTCAGCTCTCGGCACACCACCTTTGGAGTTCTTCCCTTTGAAAGAAAGTATTGGAGGCGGCGGCAGAGGGTTCTGCACGGGCACTATAGACCGAAGAGGGGGAATATCGAAGGTGCCACCACGAGGAGGTGTCTGAGTACACCTGGAGTCATCACGAGGACGAGAAGGAGCACGGCTGGAAGCATATCGAGACCCGGAAGGACCCTTCGATGGATCCCCCTTCCTAGGAGGAGAAGCCTTCGTCCCAGAAGAAGACGAAACTTTACTACCACGGGGATCCACTTGCGACAATTTAGAGAAATCTCCCCCATGTGGAGATGTATTAGACTCTCTACGCGGAGGGGATCTCGGAAGAATGGAAGCCGGAGTTTGATAAGGAAGCCGCGGACGGTCAGACATGGCTGCGAGGAGGTACAAAAACAAGTTAGAAGCAAACACGAGGGCATCACCAAAGATCAAAAAACCACAAAATTAACAGTTCATCTCAACATAGCCTAGAAACCCTAAAACTAGCATACATGCATGTATACCCTAAAACCCTAAACTTAACAGTTCAATCAATACAATTGAAACAATGGCCTCCTCTACTTGAGAAGAAGAACAAGGGAAAACTAGCATACATGCATCAAAAGATGTTCTTCATCACAAACAAGGTACGACCGCAGCAGGAAATTTACAATCAACACAATCAACACAAAACTTAAAACAACAGAAACGAAAAAAAGAAACCTTACCACCACAAACAAAATCCCAAAAGAAGACAAATGAGAGAACAAACCAGAAACAAAGAAGAAACGAGCGTGATTAATACTAGGGTAGAGAGAATTTAATGGTTGAAGAACAAAGGATGAAGTCTGACAGGGAGAATGAAATTAATTTTCAAGAAGAATGAAATTAATTTTTTCTTCTCTCCTTAATATACTCGAAAGAAAGAGAAGGAAGTTAATGGAGGAATGGGAAACGTGCCCATTAAATGAGCAGTTAATGCACGAATAAGAAACGGGCCCAAGTATCTAGGAGAAGTTATTAGGAGAGAGGAGGAATATGTAACGTCTGTTTTCTTCAATGCTCCCACTAAAAACTCAAGCCCGAAGAAAATGGGAAAATTGCGTGTACATATTTCATTATCAAACACGTGTATGTAGGAAGACACATGGAGAGAATGCGGACCAAGTCATCAAAACATGATGACACACGCCCACAGCCAAGAAGCCCATCCCGTCGACGTCGGGTCTTTGCCCGAACAAATCCAAGGGCAGAGGTTAAAAGATGTATCAAAAGCACGGTGTACTGCGGAGCACCAAATAACTCCCGAAGAGTCACTTTATCTCATCCCCAAAAGAAGCCAAGATCAACGGTGAAGAGAAGGTTGACTGACATGGACGTGACAGGGGAATAAGACACTTGTCTGACACGAGCATGCGTCTCAACTACCCGCATTAAACACTCTGAGCAGTGTACGTGTCGATCAACCCGTTGAACGAACGAGAATGACTCTGCGTGATCAAGCAATGAACGAAGACCTCTGCGTGATGGACACAAAGCAGAAGAAGATAAGGTTCCAACGACCCTCAGAAATGGGTCCCACACTCTAACCCTATAAATACCCCCTCTCCACCACGAGAGAAGGGGATCGAAAAAAAGAGAGAGGTTGAGAGAGAAGTCGAGAGAGAATAATTGTGAGTGTAAGTTTACCTTTTACAATTCGCAAACCTATGTAAACTCCAGAGTCATTCGACTATCTCTGTAATCATCAAATGCATAGTGAAAACGACAACCCCGTGGATGTAGGCCTTAGTGCTGAACCACGTAAATCCCAGTCTTATTTATATTTCAGCACTTTACATTCATTTCATACTCCACGAGTTTTACTTTTATACTTCGTTTTCTTTATCTCCCTCTATGTGAACGCCTCTGGTGATGATATTAGATGAGGCTATGATAAACCCGAAGATTTTGAGCCGAGGAATCAATGCAATTATCTCATCAGTGCAAGCATGTGTGTAGAATGCGAACATTGTTTGTGAACATATAAATTCCTTTGTGATTTACGTGTTCACAAAAAAAAAGCAGAAGTCAAGCCTAAACCAAAACCCCCGTATCCACTCGATTACTGTTGTGATTGAAATTTCTAAAATTATAACACTCATTGATCTGCAAAGCATCAAATCAAAATCCCTAAAATTTCTTCCTTACTCTGATGGTGTTAGTGGATTAAATAACCTTTCATCAATAAGAAATTGAAACATAATAATTTGAAACATGAGTGGGTCATCGTCTAATTGATAATAGAAAGAAGAAATTGATACAGCACCTTAGTTAATTAGATGATCAATTGATCCACGTATTTCTTTCTGCTTCCAATTTCTGTATCAATTTGCTCTTCTCAAACAACAATCATTCGTATTCAAAAGCCGCAGCCTGTTAATTCAATACCACGTCCTGCTCTGGTGTAATAATAGAGAAACTGCCAGATCTGGTGTGATGATAGAGATTTCCGGTGAGTAGTTGATGAAAGTAAAATATTTTCTAGCTTAGGTTCTGAATAAAAACCCAATTGATAATGCACAGCTCCAATCTTCCTACCTTTTGATAAAAATCTTCTCATCGATCAAACCCAGAATATCATACTCCCTCCGTCCCTATATAATAGGTGGAGGGGATAAAATCTCGAATATTAAGGAATTGCGTTGGATTCATAATTATGCCCAGGTTTTTCCTGATTTACCCCGTTTATCATTCCCAAAACGGATTCCTGGATTAAAACGATATTTAAGGTAATCAGATCCCCATTAATTAAAAACAGTTGTAAATATTCTCTCCATGAGTAAAAATAGGACAATAATCTTTAAAGATGGGATGTTCGACTTCTCTTCTTCAAGGAAAGTAAAACTAGCCTTTAATGGAAGAGGGAGAAACCATAGAGAAGAAGAAGCATGCTAAACCATTACTCTGCGTTATTTTTTGTAGCTGGAGTAATTGATCATCTTAAACACCAAAACAAACTGGAGGGATTTTCTTTTTAAAATTTCCATTCGGAGCCAAAATATTGGAGCCAAAACTGGAATAGTAACTACAGTAGATGACGATTTGAAATTTTAAAACTTTTAAATTTCCAAAATTTGCAAAACTGTTTGAAATTTGACGTTGGAGCCAAAATCATTCCCTTGACAAATGTTATGCATGTTTATAAATATGGTATGAGAATCTTAATCTGCTCCTTATAGAAAGATATGGAATTTGATTTAAACCAAGTTCCAGAAGATAATGATCTTAATCCACCTCCTCCT